>NC_092055.1:134593868-134900994 GCF_003086295.3 Arachis hypogaea
TCATTTGTTGATTAGTTAATATTTTTTAGTAGATGTTTATCATATCTTTGTTTTTAGTATCTATCAATTATGGATGAATTCATTTAAGATATTCATGCTCGATGATCTAAGGCTAGCTTGTTTTCATTTTAGTATATATAACTCTCATTGTTCACATAGATTTCATCAACTATTTTTTTTCTTTAATTTTTTTTAGGCACATAACTATTATCAATTGTATAAATTAGCTATGTTTATGTCAAGAACATTTTTTTCCTGGCTTGGAATATAGGGCTTGGTGTTTTGAAAATGGTCATCTAGGCAATTTTAAAGGTGGCAGGGTGCACTGAAATAGCTGCCGAAATATAAAGTTATTTTTGTTAGATAAAATATTGCTAAGTTATCTGATCCAACAACAAGGTGGGGAGCTACTACTAGACATCGCTGCACGGATGAATTCTTTAGATGGACATAACGGAAAATAGAAATTAGGATATATGTGATATTTTATTTTTTAGTATATGTTTTGTTTAAGTTAAGTATGCAGCATTTTCTATTAGCCAAATACTTTACTTTTTTTATGACTATTAAAATACTCTATTGATATTAAAATAAATATGTTAGTTTATTTCACTTTTAAATATTCATGAGTTCTCGGCATCAATTTAGACTTTTAGAAAAGATCGATAAGATTTTTAAAATAAAAAAATACTCCAAAAAAATATCCCTAGGTTAATAAAAGAAAACAAACTAAAACAGTATTTTTAGAAAGAAATAGGAGCTACAAATAGCAGCGGTTTAAAACCGCCGCAAATATGTGGGAGAAATTACTCTTCGTAATATAAAATCGCCGCTAATCTAAACGACGCAAAATTACTGATTTGCGACGGTTATGCCATCGGTTGCTGAGAACCGCCGCAAAATGCAATTCCTGCGCCTTTATGTACTGCGGGCTGCGGCGATTGTTCTGCTGGCGTCTTGTTTAGCGGCGGTTCAAAACCGCCGCAAATCAACAAATAAATCGTCGCAATTATCCGTTTGTCTTGTAGTATTTTTATGCTAATTATTCAAGTCAAATTGAATGGTAAGACAACATTGAATATGTTTTAAAACTTTTTAGAATTGAAATAAGATATTTAAAACATTAGAGATCAAATTAGGATTTGGACCAAATGTTTAGGACTAAAATAGTATTTCATCCTAATAAATAAGTGTAGTAACTCAAATTAGTCGCTAATCAATTTTAATATGAAAAAATTATTTTCTAATTAGATTCTTGATATATTGGTCCCTAATTTCTTTTATAATATTAGAAAAATTACTTTTAATAAAACAAAAAGAAAAATGAGTTAATTATCCTTTTAAACAATTTGATTCCTCTACTATTCTACTATTTTTAGAAAGTGAAATAAAGATTAATTTGCTACATGCGCTTTTAGAGTATGTAAGGATTAATTTATTTTTTTATTTTTTAAAAAATTATTTGTCAAATATTGAAAAAAAAAATCAGAGACCAATTTATAAATGTTTTTGGTTAAAGACTTGTAGCAAAATTACATGGGTATAGTCAGTGGCGGAACTTGAAACAAAATTTTGGGGGCTAGATAGAAAATAATTGTCAAAATATTTTTTATATGGACCCCATTTAAGATAAGTTCGTCTAATCTCATCTCTCTGGTTTAGATGATATTGCCAAATTTAAAGCCGTTTTTCAAGATCTCGTTCCAAAAAGTTAAGGTTAAAGTCATCAGATGTAACTTTTTGAACTTTTGAATTCATTAAAGTAGAAGAACTATCTATAGGTGTTGATATTGTAAAAGTTATATGTTCTCCTTCTTAAATATTAGCCTTCCTCTTAAAAACTATATCAATTCTTTGATTTTTCATTATTATTTTATATAAAAATTTGAATATATATCTTGTAAAATATGTAAAGAAGAAGTTAGAAGGATAAATATTAAAATTTATAATATTTATTCAATTTTTTTATCAATTTATACAAATACAATAATATTAATACTTATTGAATATTCTATTATTTTTTATCATATAAAAAATTAAATTAAACAAATAGTAAAATATAAAATAATATTAAATTAAATAAATAAAAAATATCTAATTTTTTAAATTTGAACTTAAAGATAGAGAGAGTGTTGTTCATTAAACTTATTAGATACTTTAAGTTATAGTAAAGTATTTAAGTCAATTGAACTATTTTTTATCTTTTGAAAAAGTACTACTAAATTTTTTATAAAAAATTTGGGAGACTATGGCCCCCTTGTCTGAACTAAGCTCCACCACTGGGTATAGTACTATAGTTAGATATATGGGCTCGTTTAAATCACAATTCACACTTTTAAATTCGCAAAATTTTTATCAGTGTTTTTAGCCGACATTTTAATCTACACTATTTAGCGAGTCATGTGAGAATTGAGCTATTAATTTTTTTTTTTTGTATTTAATCACAACCATACTAAGTGATCAGTCAAAATAATAATAATAATAATACAAAATCAAAAGAAGAAAAAATGAAGAAAATGCTGTGTAGACATGGCTAACACGTAAATTCACAGAGTAAAACAGTGCTAATATAGATTTTTAGGGTTTAGGATTTTTATTATTTTTTTGCATATGTATAATTAGATTCTCGAATTCAAATTCTCTAAAAAAATAGTTTTGATAAATTTTAAATTTTTTTCTATAATAAAAATTAGTGGCAATTTATGTACTTCTAAATATTTCATCACATTCTCATTGTGACACTCTTAAGGTACATTGTGATACTACTCATATTTATCAAATATATGATCTTTATATAAGTATAAAATAATATTTATTTTTTAAATTAGATTTTAGCATTAAATTAAACTCATTATGCACTTCTAATTTATTATCCAATCCAACATAATAAGGCCATTTACAAATGTTAGTTCACGTAAATTAAATTTTACACTTCAGATGTTCATATGTCCGTTATTACCCATGATGAGGGGAATTTTTGCTAGCAAAAAATTGTGTCAATTATTATTGTATATGAAAAAAAAGAAAATGCTTAAAAAATTCTTAATTAGCGATAAAAAAGTGTAATTTTTAATATTCATAGAATAGTTTTTTTCTTTTTTAAGTTAATTTTTTTTACATATACAATAGAAGTACATATAATCTTGTCCATAATAATTACTAGTAGTAGAATTGATTTGAACTTGAAAAAATTAACATATTGGTTGAAGTATAGTTTGTAGTTTAAATATACAAATAATGATATTGTGTATAATTATTGTATAAAATAATATTTCTTTAATAAAGAGATGCCTTTGGGAATCTCTGTCTTCTTCATTGTTTAACAAGTAGAATTAAGAGAATACTTCCACAATGCAACATGGTTGTGAATTTCTGACATGTGATAATGTGAAGAGACCTCTATCTGTCAATTTATTTATTTATTTATTAGTTGCTGGTACATGTGGGGTGGCACTTGAGAATGGGAGAAGGGGAAATTCAAACCTAATTAACTACACCAATTGAGCTAACCTCGGTTAGTTGGCATCAATTTAATTAATATAGCTCTCATCTAAATGCTTTGTTTTAAATTAACCGAAATCCTATATGGCTCTAAACCTAAAAAGTGTTAGGTACAAGAGTTAATAAAAATAAAATAATACAATTTAAATTTATGAACAAAAAATAGATAGAGTTAAATAAAAATATAGATAATAGTTTATAATCTCTTACCATACATAAAGAAGTTTATAATATTCTCTTACATATTATAAAAATTTTTACAAAAAAATTACACATATGAGAGACCTTACTATTTTTTTTTAAGTTTCACTCATTAATTCTATGCTAAACATGACATACATTAGCAAATGCTTTAATCCCTATATATAATATTTTGTAGAGATGTATTTGATTTACAAATTGATCAAGTTGAGCACAAATTACACAAGTGTGTGTACTAGAGTCTTCTTTTACATTCATCTTTATCAAGTTGTATAACAAGTTGATAAATATCAACTTATATAACAACTCATTCTTTGACTAAGTCAAATATTGCAACTAAGCTAATCTATCTTCAAGTTACAAATTTTGACTAGAACTTTGACCATGCAAGTTAGACAACTTGCAAGTAGTTTCATGAGTCTTCTAACTTGATAAGAACCATTTGTATCATACTTGATTCTAGACCAAACTTAAGTTCTATAATGTTCTTTAATTTTCTTGAAACTTCATCATGCTCTACTTGTATCACTTGTAACCTCTAGCCAATTTTGTTGACTTCAAACCAAAAGAAGAATTTTGCGCTTCTTCTTTTCACAATCTCCCACTCAAAATTATTCTTTGATGTATTCATGCTGCTCATATTTTTAATAGGCCAAGAGAAGATCTACACCAATCAAATTTATTTGTATTGATTGGTTTTGTGATGATATCTGCAAGATTGTCGTTGGTGTGGATTTTCTGCATATCCACTTTTTTTTCCTCCACTACTTCACGAACAAAATGATATTGAACATCTATGTGCTTTGTTCTTGAGTGAAAGGCTGGATTCCTTGCAATGTGCAAGGCATTCTGACTGTCACAAAATATTGGAATCATATCCTGATTGTGCCCGAGTTCCTCCATTAACCTTTGCAACCAAATTGCTTCCTTACAAGATTGCGTAGCTGCCATATATTCAGCTTCTGTAGTTGATAATGCTACAACTGCTTGTAATTTTGATAACCAACTTACTGCACCTCCTGCAAGTGTGAACACATAGTCCATAGTGGATTTTCTTTTGTCAAGGTCTCCTGCGAAATTAGAGTCAACATATTCTTTGATGGTAAATTCAGATCCTTCAAAACCTAAAGCAACATTTGAGGTTCCTTTGATATATCTCAAGATCATCTTTACAGCACTCTAGTGCTCTTTTCTTGGATTTTTCATGAATTTGCTGACCATCCCAACAGATTGAGCGATATCTGGTCTGGTACAAATCATAGCGTACATAAGGCTTCCCACTACAGATGCATATGCTACTCGAGATATTTCTATCTTCTCTGCTTCACTTCTAAGACACACCTCAGAAGATAATTTAAAATTGATATGAAGTGGGGGTAGATATTGGTTTACACTCTTGCATGTTGAAGCATCGCAAGATCTTCCTCAAGTAATATTCTTGGGATAGCCAAATCTTCCTATCTTTACTGTCTCGGCAAATCTGCATCTCCAAAATCTTGTTTGCTGGTCCCAGATCCTTCATATCGAACTCCCTAGCCAATTGAGCCTTTAATTCCTGGACACGATTTTTGCTGGGACCTATCACCAACATGTCATCCACGTACAACAGTAGAATGATAAAATCACCATTACTAGACCTCTTGTAATAAGTACAATGGTCTGACTGAAGTCTGTTGTAATCAAGACTAATAATGAAAGAATCAAATCTCTTATACTAACATCTCGGCACCTGCTTTAAGCCGTATAGAGATTTGGTTAACTTGCAAACTAAATTTTCTTTTCTTGATTCTTCAAAGCCTTCTGGTTGGAGTATATATAATTTTTCTTCAAGTTTACCATGAAGAGAGGTAGTCTTTACATCTAGTTGCTCTAGATGTAAGTCATACACAGCACATATAGTAAGAACTACTCTTATGGTAGAAATTCTAACTACCAGAGAAAAAATTTTATTGAAATCAATACTTTCTTTTTGAGCAAATTCCTTCACCACCAGTCTTGCATGATAACGTCCTATTAGGTTGTGATTGTCATGCTTTGTTTTGTAAACTCATTTGTTACCAATTGCTTTCCTTCTATCCGGAAGTGGAACAAGCTCCCACGTCTTGTTTTTGCGTAGTGCTTTCATTTTTTCTTGCATGGCTGTTTTTCATAAAGAAGAACCTGGACTTTCAACAGCCTCTTGAAAGGTTGATAGTTCTCCATCTTCAGTAACAAAACAATATGTATCATGGCAAGTCATGACATAGTCGGCATGCTATGATGGTTTTCTCAGTTCACATGTTGTTCTACGAGCTTCAGTTGATCCTTGTACAACTTTCTCAAGTTCTGCTTCAGAAGAGTTCTTTTCTCTAGACTTATCAGTTATGTATATTGAAGTAGTTTCTTCATTGCTATTCTTGTTTTCTTGCTCCTTTTGAAACTCGTTTTTAGCAAATATAACATCTCTACTGACAATAACTTTGTGGCAATGGAGTCCCACAAACGATACCCCTTTATATTGTTTGCATAGCCCAAGAAGATACACTTTCTTGATTTAGGATCAAGCTTTGTTCTTTCTTGAGTATTGAACATCACATAAATAGGACATCCAAACATATGGATAGAAGAATAATCAGGTGGCTTACCTTGCCACATTTTCATTAGAGTTTTTAACCTAATTGTTGTTGACGGCGATCTATTAATCACGTAGTAGGTTGTTTTGACTACTTCTGCCCAAAAAGACTTGGCTAATCTTACAGTTTGCAACATAGCTCGAGTTTTTTCTAGAAGAGTTCTATTCATCCGCTCTGCAACACCATTTTGTTGAGGTGTATATGCAACTGTAAATTACCTCTGAATACCCTCGTGCTTGCAAAATGCAATGAAATCACCATCAGTGTATTCTCCTCCATTGTCTGTCCTCAAGCACTTTATTTTCTTCCCAGTTTCAAGCCCTATTCGTGCTTTAAACTCCTTGAATATTGGAAACACATTTGACTTCTTCTTGATGGAAAATACCTATATTCTTTGCCAGTAATCATCTATGAAGGAGACAAAATATTTTGCTCCTCCTAGTGATAATTCTGGTGATTCCTACACATTAGAATGAATCAAGTCTAGTATGTGCTTGTTTCTAGTGATTGATCTTTCAAACTTCAATCTATGCTGCTTGCTTATCACACAGTGCTCACAGAAAGGTAGATTCACTGTTTTAAGCCCTGGAAAGAAATTACGTTCTACAAGAACTTGTAGACCACATTCTGATATATGGCCTAATTTGTGACGCCACAATATTGTTGTGTCTTCTTAGTTTGCAGATGCAACTGATGCTTCTGCATCTCGAACTGTATCTTCAGAAAGCAAGTAGATATTGGTTATTAGCCGTTTTGTTTTTATGATCACACGAGCACCATTAGTTACCTTCAACAATCCACTTTCAATATTAATCTTGTACCCTTGAGAATCTAATAGCCCAATGGATAACAATTTTTTTTCAGGCCATTCACATGTCTTACACCTTGAATTGTATGGATGGAACTATCAAACATCTTAATTTTGATGGTACTGATCTCCACAATTTCTAAGGCATGATCATCTCCCATGAGTACAGATCCTTTTGAAATAGGTTCATATATAAGTGCTAAACCATTCATGATGTGGAGTCATGTGATATGTTGTTGCACAATCCAATAGCCAAATATCAATGAGTGGTTTATTGTCTTCATGACCAATTGCAGCTTCGACGCATAAGACATCTCCATCATTAGAGGTGTTTACAACACAACCATGTGAGGTAGTTACATTAGCAGTTTTCTCTGTGCTCTTTTTGTTGAACCAACAATCTTTCTTCAAGTGTCCTTTTTTGCCACAATTGTAACAAGTAAGGTTCTTTTTTCGAGACATTGATCTACCACGACTTTGACTCCCACTAGAGTCACGTTCTGTTAATCTGCCTCTCATCTTCGACAAAGCTTCTGCTTGCTTAAAACTTTCAGTTCGATCATATTTATATTTGCACCTGCTTTCTTCTTCAAGAATAACGGTAGCGACATCATCAAATCGAAGTTTATCAGCAATATTATTATTTGTGATGTTGATGATAAGTTGATCATACGATTCTAGTAAATTTTGGAGAAGAAGTTCAACACGTTTATTTTCTACAATTTGACACTATAGATGTCAGTTGTGAAAATACAATATTAAGATTGTTGATGTGATCTGTCACCGATGTAGATTCACTTATACAAAGAGTATAGAGCCTCCTTTTCATGAATATCCTATTGTGAAGTGACTTTACCTCGTACAACTTAATGAGTACTTTCAAAATCTCTTTTGCTGTCTATTTCTCCGAGATGCTTGATAATAAGAAATCTGGCATAGCCAAGTGTAAATTGGCAACGGCATTTCTCTCCATATCTTTCTACTTGTCATTAGGAGTGCCAGTAGGCCTGCCATCTATTGCTTCTAAGTAATTCTCCTTTCTCAAAATTTTTTTGATCTTCAGTTTCCAAAGAAAAAGTTATTCCTATTGAATTTCTCGATCTTAAATTTTGTTGCCATGGTTCTGACACCAACTTGCCCTTTTGCAGCGAAAGATTAAGAACCTAAAGCTCTGATACCATTGTTAGGTACCAGAGTTAATAGGAAAAAAAATGCAACTTAAATTTGTGAACGAGAAATAGATAGAACTAAACAAGAATATAGACAATAATGAAAATAATATGACAAAGTGATGAAATTACAATCTCTCACAATACATAAAGAAGTCTATAATACTTTCTTACGTATTATGAATTCTTACAAAAGAATTACACATATGAGAGACCTTACTGCTTTTCTCTCTAAGTTTTACTCACTAATTCTATGCAAAACATGACATACATTAGCAAATGCCTTAACTCCCTATATATAGTATTTTGTGGAGGTGCATTTGGTTTACAAGTTGATCAAGTTGTGCACAAATTGAACAAGTGTGTGTACTAGAGTCTTCTTTCACATTCATCTTTATCAAGTTGTATAACAAGTTGATAAATATCAACTTATGTAACAACTCATTCTTTGACTAAGTCAAAGATTGTAACTAAGCTAACCTATCTTCAAGTTGTAAATTTTGACTAGAACTTTGACCATGCAAATTGGACAACTTGCAAGTAGTTTCATGAGTCTTCTATCTTGATAAGAATCATTTGTATCATACTTGATTCTAGACCAAGTTTAAGTTCTATAATGTATCATTTAAATCAATAAAGGACCTGCAATTAACCTTTAATAAATTCTTTCTTACACTTATCAAGACAAGCATAAAAATGTTCAAAAACAATATTCTTTGAAGGTTGTGGACTAACACCTGACTTCATTATTGACCTCGAATTTGTCTTTAACATATTGAACTGCCCATTACTTTTTATAATTTTTTTAGCATCTTCTAAAGATCTTGTGATATTAGTCCTAGGTAATTGCACTTCAGTTTTTCATTTGAAGTAATCAAAAACACGGAGGGAGCCATGGAAGAGTACCTGGGCTCAATAACTACAAACTGAGGTAGCGGTGTACATGGGTCGGGTAAAATCGAGTTTGTCCTAATCCAGATCCGATCCTAAATATACACCGGGTCTATTTTTTAGACCCTAACCTGGTCCTAAATCCAATGAAACCTAAACATTTTCGGGCCATAATTATATTGGATCCAAACCGGGTGAAAAACAGGCCTTTAAAACTTTAACAATAATTTATTAAAAAAAAACTTATTTATGATGCACTTATTTATAAAAAAAAAAATTTGTTATCGAGAAGTTGATATCCATATTTGAACTTGAATTTGTCTATAAATTCTAATTTGATACTTCTTTGATCTATTTTCTAATTCAACAAGTGTGATTAAAAATAAAACAATAAGCTTATAATTAATATAACATAATATTGGAATTAATTTAAAACATATATGCCTTTTTTAGTTTCCTTAAAGTGCACATGAGTCGGGTGAAGACGGGTTCGCCTTAACCCAAATCTAGTCCTAAATAATAATGACCGACTCTATTTTTAAGACTCGTATACGGCCCTAAACCTGGTGAAATCACACCAAATTAGCCCCTAAAATGTTTGGATCCGGTTTGGGTCTTCGGATTGGGTCAGACCACGTACACCCATAAGCTGAGGGAGATGAAGAAATGATGTAGAGGAGAAGAAAGTGTTTGGAGTTTTGGTGGGAGAAAATGTTTGCTAATGGGAATCATTTTGGAAGTTTTTTTATTTGAAGAAGAGAGATTGAAATATTATCTTTTTCGCATTTACGTTAATTATCTTGAATGACATCATTTAGCAAATTACTAAGTTAACACTTAAAAGCACATATCAACAATATTAATAGAGTGTATTATTTTTGAATTAATGTGTATTCATATTTTTAAAGTAAGAGGTCAATTTGGTCATTTTACAAAATCAAAAATTTAATTGATGCGATTTAGAATTTCAAAAATCATTTGAGACATTGTCTCTAAATTAAATTATTAATCTCTTAAATGATAATTAGTAAAAAAAATGAGCATATTCAATCTTGTTATTTTTATATTCTAATATGTCTAGATCTATGATTTATAAGAGTTCCAACAATTGGGTTGGATTTGTTGAATGTGTTAAAACCTTATGATATAGAATATGAAACTATTTATAAAAATTGTACTAAATGTTCGCCAATCAAATGTGGGAAAAAGAGTCAATTTGAGTTGATCGAGTAATTATTAATTTATTTGTCTATTAAAAAAGTGTTGGAGATTTAAAATTTGTTTTATGTATTTAATTTAATAATAAATTCTTAAATAGAATTTTGATTTTTGATTTTTCATAAATTAATTTTTGATTTATCAAACTGAAAAATATTATAAAAAAAATGTGGCGAGAAAAAAAAAATGAAAGTCAGCAAAGAGAGTAGCAAAAAAAAAAAAAAGGTTTTAAATGTGTGTTGAAAACTTACTTTCTTCTTCGGTTAACTAAAGTGAAGCGTGGTGGGGTGTGTGTACTTTCTTCAAACAAGTACGTGCTACAAAAACAAAACGACAGGAACTATTGAAAACGGACCTAATCAAAATATGGCATTCATGACAAGGTGCCATAGTGTGCCTTGTTGGAAAAGAGTAGAAACCCTCAATGGCATGTTGGAAATTCTTTTGATATATCTAATCATATTAACTGCAATTTCAGGCCCCTACCAGGCTACGCTTTTTTTTAAATCAGTTGTCGCCTTAAAATTAGTTTGATAATTTTTTTTTTTAATTTTGAGTTCGATAAATCAACATGATCATATATTTGTATTTGTGTTTTTAATTTTTAAAAATAAAAGTGTTTTTAAAAATACCGACTAACGAAAATATTTATTAAAATTAGTTTATCTTTTCAATGTAAAAAAATTTAATATAATTTTATATATTAATAAATATTTATATTTATTCTTATTTTTTATAGCATTTATTTTTATTAATTATTTTAAATATTTTAAAACTTTTAAAAAATAAAAAATGTACCAAATGTATGTAAATGCATGCAAGTTGAAGCACCGACCTACAATAACGCAATGATTGAAAGGACTCTAAATAAAGCGAAGACAAAGTGTCTTAATCTTGTTGGATTTTTCAGAACAAGTTTCACGCATCACAATAAATTGTCCACGGCCCGTAGCTAGCCACGAATATGCCACAACTGCCTTCGCCATCTTTTTTAAATTTTATTTATTATTTCTGATTCCACTGTTACAAATATCATGTCATAACTCGACATCATGATTCATAACTCGGCCATATAATGCATAGCTCAGCGTTACGCGTTACAAATCTAGTTCAGGAGCTTACATACTAGAATCAAAACTTCAGAACCAAACGTCATCACCCATTAAACCTAATTATTATTCTTCAATTCAGACAATGAAACAGATACATAACCGACTTGTCTCACTCCGCCTATAAAGGTATAATATCTTCTCCTTAAAGACACATTGAATTCTCAATACTAACTTAAACTTTGGAGTGTCTTTGTAGGTACACTCCCCCCTAGTTTCTTGCTCACGCCCTGTGCAATTGGACATTCTCTCGGAGTGAAACTCGAATTTTCCCAAGACCCAAAGATTGGCACCAAAGATAACAACTCGGCGTCAATTCCCAGGAGCCGAACTCCCCCTTCAGGTATCTATACAAGAACAACTTCTTTACTTAGTAGGTCAATTGAATGATCCAAAGACAAAATAATAACAGGTGTTCTGGTCCAGATCGGCTTAACCAATTGGGTATAGCTCTTCCTGGGAGTGATCCTCTTCAGATGGAACTAGTTGTACCTCGGTTGTAATAAAACAAAAATGGTAAATACTTACATAAGACACTTCAACGTTCAAGAAATAATGAAGAATGAAATACTTTTTTATACCTTTATTTCTTATATCTTTGTTATTTTATAAGCAGAGCATGTCTTGTTATCATTTAGCAATTATGAGTATGTTAATAATATGAATAAATATGTTCTCTTCTATTTGAATGATCTGGTAATGTAATATTCACGAGTGTTATAGATTTAGTATGTTTTGATTTGTAACTATTAATTAATTATTATTAATATTTTTAATGATGTGAAATTATATTTAGTGATGTAAAATTATTATTTTTTTTATTGGTTAAATGCTAATCAAATTTTAATAAAAGTGCTAATTTTTTAGATTTTTTTCTCGACCATAATCGAGTTATTGTGTTACTTTACTGAGTTATATATTAGTTCCAGTTACAATGAGAGATGACAATGAGTATTTGAGGCAGAAAAATTACCGTACCCTTCTTATTAAAAAATGTCTATTATTCTCGTTTTATCTTTATTGTAGGTCTCCCTTAAATTGTTTTTGCGGAGAAGACGAATGTTTGCGCATAGTCATGGATATTACTTTTAAAAATTTTTATAAAAAAGTCAAAACAAAACTATAACATAGTTCAATATAATTTAATAAAATTTAACATAATCTAACACAATACAAATATAATTTTTAACATAATTAATATAACATTAAAGATAATAAAATAAAAATAATTTTTACATATAATATAATATAATTTATCTTAATAAATTTATCTTCAAAGAAATTTAACAAATTCTCATAGAGCATGTCTTCATCCCCATTCATTATTTGCTGAATAAGTCTCTATCTTGATGAAAATTTCGCGGATCTTCATCCCCCGTTGTGCGGCTATCCGCTTTCGCAAGTTCTCTTGGCCACCGTAATAAGGGTCATATATATTAATATTTAACAAAAAAACACTAGTAAATTACAAGACTATTTTCTACGGCATAGTGTAGACTCTAGTTGCCGACATCCAACATATAAAATAAAATAATAATTTAGTTAATATATGTTTTTAAGCCACAATAATACATATTAAAATAAAAATATTATACACATTAAAAATTAGTTACGGTTAATTAATTATTACGTATGTGTATGGTGTATTAATATACGTTTTATTTAATTTATTTTTAATTTTAATTTTATATTTTATATTGATTGATATAATAATTAATTTTTTATATATACATACTATGATTGTTATCGAAATTAGCATTAGAAAATTTTTTTAATTTTTAACTTTAATAAATATATAATAATTATATTAAAAACGTAAAGTTTATATAATTTTTTTAAAATAAATTAATTAATAATTTTACTATGAGTGCTTGATTAAATTTATAAAATAAATACAACTCTTTTATTTTATTATCCATGGTCAATTATAATGATTAATTTTTTATTTATTTGTAAATATTTTGGTGATTAATTTACTGAATCAGATATTATATATTTACGTATGAATATAATATATTTATTATTTAAGTTATTTTTAATATATATTTTATATAAATAATTATTTTAGTGATTAATTTTTAATATACATCTAACATAATTAAATAACAAAATAGCAAATCTAGAATTTTAAAATTTGTCATACTAAAATAATATTTATTCTCAATATTTATTTAAAAAAGAACAAAAATTTTCACTTAATCAAACTCTCCGATTATATAACTCTTCCACCTGAAAAAGCTTAAGCAAAAAAAAGGACACAAAAATAGCAAAGTCAGAACTTTAAAATTTATCATATCAAAATAACATCCAAACTCTTGATATTTATTTAAAAAAGACAAATTTTTTCACTCACACTCTCCAATCATACAACTCTTCTACTTGAAATAGTCTAAGTACGTAGAAGTGATAATGGACGAATTTCGTCTTATCTGATCTAGTTCGGTTTTATAATAATCTATATAAAATTAGTTTTATCTCTATCAATAAATAATAAAAAATTAAATTCTAATCTGTCAAATTAACATTAAACTAAAAATATAAGAATGATACAATATTATTAAATAATATTAATAATTATTTTATTAATTTTTTTATATTATATATATATATATATATCGGAACGATAAGAATGGATATTCCTTAAACCTTAAACCCTAAACCTTTTATATATAGGGTTTAGGGTTTAAGGAATATCCATTCTTATCGTTCCGATATATATATATATATATATATATATATATATATATATATATATATATATTCGGAACGATAGGAATGGATATTCTTTAAATTTAACTTTGTCCAACTAAAAATTCGCCTCGCACTGAGACAGATAATTACCTGTCTTGATTGAATAAAGACAAGGATACTTATAAATTTGGATTGTGTTGCAACTCCCTAAATTTAAGTATAAAAGAAACATAAAAATAAAAAATTTATAATTTTATCGTACTAAAATAATATTCAAATTCTCAATATTTATTTAAAAAAAATAGACTTTTTCACTTAATCATATATAAATTCGGTTTCACTCAGCAATATTTTTCAATTACTACACATAAGTGCAAAAAGTAAATGATCTGCAATATTTGTATAATTTTTTGCATGTTCTAAAAATTGAATCGGTAATTAAATCAAGGTTTTTTTATTTAAATAAAATAAAGAGAATATAATATTATTAGATTTTTCTAAACCAATTAATATATAAATCGTCTCAGGATTGTGTATATTAGATAATATATTAAACGCTATACTCTAGGACGATTTATGCATGAAAGTCTTTAAAAAAATACAGATAAATCGTCCTAGGGTATTGAGCTTCTTAAAATGAATGTAAATCATCCCAACCTGTGATGATTTATGCTTTTTTCTCTTAACCCATAACACCTAGGACGATTTACGTTCAAACCTAAACCACAGCACCTTGTGACGATTAACATATTGGAGGCTAATCCTCAAGACTCTATGATAATTTACGTGCAGATACATAAAGCTCAAGACCCTAGGATGATTTATAAAGGCAATGAACCTATAAATAAACGAGTATGGTGTAGAACGAGTCATACATGAATTGAAAGTTTTGGGAGAGATGGCTGAGAGTATGTTTTTGCTAGTTCATCACCGAGAAAAAAATGATAAAAATACAATTGAGGGTGTTACGATCTCTAGTAAAAAGTAGATTGGTATATTTGTAAATCTGTCAAGGAGTTTGATGGAATTAAAAAATAGTATATTACAGAAGTTAGGAAAGTGCGACAAAAAATGTGTAAAGCAAGTATTTTTTTGGATTCTTACTCACTCAGGCAAGGTTATGTTAAGTTTGAAAAATATGAGAGCCTAGACGATGATGACATGCGAGTTATATTTCACAGTCAAGCTAGATTTTCAGATTTTGGCGCTATGAAATTGTTTGTGAGAATGGTTAATGTAGAGGGTAGCTCTGGTGGATCTGCTCCGAATCTGCCAACCAACGTGATAGAAGGGAGTTCTAACACCATTCCAACTAGTCATGAAGTTACTGCCCAAGTTTCGTCTCCATCATTGCAGCAGATTTGACCATTCAGGAAGATAATGCAGATGACTTAGGTGATGTGCATACCTTCGGGGAGTTTGCAACTACAATGAGAGTAGCACCTGTATTGGATGGTGCACCGGCATTCATGGAGGTCAGAGATAGAGATCCACATGCTGAGGCTACAGGCAATGATGAGTCAGATTCGGAACCACCCATTATTGATGATGATACCGACGGCGAGGAAGACACAACATGTGTCAGGAGATCGCAAGCTCAATCAAGGCTCTCAGACACAATAGTACCCTCCACACTTCTATAATTTGGATCTTGAGGCAATGAATCAATTTGCATTTCTAGATTAATAGCTCCCTACCATTCATGAAGATGGGCCTGGTATGCTTGGCACAGACGAGTTTCAAATCGGCTAGCAGTTCCAAAGCAAAGAGGAAGCTATATTGATAGTAAAGAGTTATAATATTTGTCGAGGTATTGAGTATAAGGTGTTTGAGTCTAATTAATCACTTAAAGTATCATGGAAAGTGTGTGCAGTTTAGAAATGGATGTAATTGGCTGATATGTGTGATTCTATGGCAGAAAAAAGGCTACTGAGAAGTTAGAAAGTATAATGGGCTGCACACATGCCTTGCAACAGAGATATTCACCGATCACAGGCAGCTTGATTATCATGTCGTCTGTGCTTTAATTCTATCATTGGTCATGGCGGATGCATCAATCTCCATGAAAGTATTGTAGAATGCGATCTCATCAAAATTTGGTTTCAAGCCCAATTATAGGAAGGTGTGGATGGCTAAGCAGAAGGCAATTGTACAGATATATGGAGATTGGAAGGAGTCTTACAACTTGATTCTAAGTTGGATCATCGAGGTTCAGTTGCGTACTTCCCCTGTTAGGGTTGGTAATACGGTCCATGGAGCAAGGGTGTTTCTTCATCGATTGTTTTGGACGTTTCCTCCGTGTGTTGAGGCCTTCAAGTATTGCAAGTCATTGATATCTATCGATGATACTCATTTATATGGCAAGTATGGAGGTACTTTACTAATGGCGATTGCACAAGATGAAAACTCAAACATTCTCCCAGTTACATTTGGGTTAGTCGAGGGCGAGAACACGGATTCGTGGAAGTTTTTCCTGAGTCACCTTCGTCAGCACGTGACTCCTCAATCCAGAATTCTAGTTATCTTTGACTGCCACAACGCAATCAAGACTTCCTTGGTTGCCGAAGACGGTAGGTGGCTCCCATCGACCGCACATCGTGCATTTTGTGCAAGACACATAGCTACTAATTTCGTGCTAAACTTCAAGTCTAAGGATGCACGAAAGATTCTTGTGAATGCAGCATATGCGAAGACTAAATAGGAGCATCAATATTACATGGATATCTTGAAGTATGAAGACTCGACAATGGTTGATTAGTTCAACAGGATCGGATTAGAGTTGCGGACCCAATATTGGGATGGAGGCCGCCAATATGGTCATTTGACAACAAACATTTCTGAGTGTATTGATGTCGTCCTAAAGGGTACACGTAACCTATTAGTGGGTTCACTTGTTAAATCAACATATAGGCGTTTAGAAGAGCTCTTTGTCAAAAAAGAAAAGGAATCAGAGTTGCAGCTCGGGCCTAAGCAAGAATTTTATCTGACACTTGTGAAGGCGATTAAGAAGAATCTACAGACCTCCAGAAACATGCGCGATGATCTATATGATAGAGAAAACTCAGAGTTTGTTGTGGATGAGATTGCACCGACATGGGGAAGAATTGCTTTGAGAACATGTAGGATTTCGCTATCGTCATGCACATGTGTCATGTGCTTGCAGCATGTTCATATTGAAGACTAGATTTGAGGACTTATATTGATGACATGTATCGCCTCAGCACCATGTTCAATATTTAGAAGATGGGTTTCTCTCCACTATTTCACAATGACTTGCCACCTTTGTATGAGTGTCCTCAGGTAATCCCTGATCCCAACATCATGAGAGCTACAATTGGTCATCCTCGAACTATAAGGATAAGAAATACTATGGATGAGACTGATCATAATTGCCCAAAGAGATGTGGTATGTGTTTTCAGGTCATACTAGAAGACAATGTCCCCATCTCCCAGGTGCTTCTGGTTCTCATGAAAGGAGCCATGCATAGTCGCTTGCCACTTTCTTGTTAGCTTATGTTATTTGCAGGTCAGCTTTTGTCGTTAGGATTTTATGTTCGCTTTATGTTAGCTTTATGTTATATTTTTAGTGATGCACTACTAGTGTTTTTTAGTCACAATGTCCTGGATGATGTGGTGTACGTTATCTATTGTTAGTAAATTCATGTAAACATGTTTATGTTATAGTTATTTTCCTTGTTGCACTAAATTTTACATCCAACTTGACATTAACTCAGATAATACAATAATATAACAAGGAGAAACTACAATATGATGCAAAGACTTCAAAATATAAGAGTTACAAACCCAATGTACCATAATAGATAAAAGATACAATAGCATAGCGATAACATAACAATAAAATAACATTAACATATTGATAAATCCATATTTTACGATGATTTTTGTCTTAAAAAGAATGAAATTTATCAACTTAACTTGCACTTATTCTTTGAAAATGCATGCTTTTGTGAATTCTCTCCGAATTGTGTTTAATTGTTAAAAACATATTTTTTGTACATTAATTTGTCAATTTAATTTTATTTTTAGTCCATTCGATGCCTTCATATATTTGTTTCAGTGATTTTAAGGTTTAGAAGGTAAGGATAGATTGAAGAAATAGAAGAAAAGTATGTAAAAAGTGGAGAATTGAAGAAATGAAGGAAGGAGGAATTCGGCGCACATGATTAGCAAAAATTAAAGCTCATGGATACCAGTAAGTGCATCGAATCGCTTAAGTAATACCACGGTGAGTGGATATCATTCCCACGAGAATTAAATGATTAAGCAAGAAAATATCAGATTAAATTCCTAATTAGATTAATAAAATCTGGATTTGAAGAGGGCAAGATTGTGTCTTGCTGAGAGCTTGAGAATCTTGAATGCTTAAATGCTTATGGATACAGAACTTGAATGTTTATTTGAGAAAAGACAATGATGGTGAGAGTCAATGACTTCAGAGATTTTTATGCTTTTAGAGAAATCAAACATTATTTACTTATCTTAAAGTTTGCAAGATCTTTCACGATAAATCTTTAGTAACTAATTTTCAATTTCTTGGTACCTCAGTTTCTCAAGCATTAATTAGTTTTCAATTAATTAATCAACAGATTAAGTACAAAAATTAATTTAGATTCAAATAAGATTTAAAAGTAGTTTTTAGGTCAAATTATATGTTACGTATTCAAACTAGTCCTGTTTAGTTAAATCTTAAAAGAAAACATAATTTTCAAAAGTTATTATAATCCGAATTATATATCACTTATTCAAAATTAGAGTGATTAAAAACTATGTATGTGTCACACACAAATTGAATCACTGTTCCTAATCGAATTCAAAAAGTCATGTGAAAGAGTTTTCAAGGTATAATTCAAATATCAAATTTTCCAGTTATAATAAAAGAATTCAAAAGAGATTAGCATACCTTTCGATACCACTAATCCAAATGAAGAACGAATACCTCAATCATGGAATAGATCAATACAAAACTTCAAAATAAAATAATTTTAGATTAATAACCCTAGAAAATATAAACAGAGCTCCTAACCCTTTGACAAAGGTTTAGTTACCTATGAAAAAGTAAAAAAACAAGGAGAAGAAATTGAACGAGATATATGTATTTATAAATATGAAAATATATTTTTTGAAATTAATAAAAAATATTAATAATTTAAATTAGATCAAACTCCTAAAAATAAAACATTTCAAATAATAAAAAAGATGGACGGTTTTATATGACAAGGAAGATGGGCGGTTTTAAAAATGGAACACTATTAACACGTCTATTTCTTCCAACTGTTGAAATGAGTGAAAACATATAAGTAACATCATTAAACGGTCCACTATTAAAACGGTTATCTTTTTTTCTAACTATCTACTATTAACACTACTGTTTCTTCCACTACTACTTCTATCCACTGACAGTTTTTTTTTATTAGGATTTACACTAAATCAATTTAAATAATACTTCAAGTTTTTAGATATAATTTGTTTATTAAATTTTTAACTGTGATATAATTTTTAACAAACAAAATTTTTTAATTTTTTTGTATTCTCTTTAGTATTAATATATATAATTTTTTATGTACTCTCATGCAACAAACAAAATTTAAAATATATAATTTAAATTTAAAAATTAATACTCAATAAAGTACATAAAAAATTTAAAATTTTGTTCATTAAAAATTATATCTTAATTAAAAATTTAATAAACAAATTATATCTCAATTAAAAAGTTGAAGTATTATTTAAATTGATTTAGTGTAAATCCTAATAAAAAACGATAGAAGTAGTGGAAGAAGTAATAGTGTTAATAGTGGATAGTTAGAAAAAAGATGACCGTATTAATAGTGGGCAGTTTAACGATACTACTGTGCTTTCACTCATTTCAACGGTTGGTTGGGAGAAGTAAATGTGTTAATAGGGTTTCATTTTTAAAACCATTCATTTATATAAAACCGTCTATATTTTCTATTATTTGAAAAGTTTTATTTTTAAGAGTTTGATTTAATTTAAAATTATTAATATTTTTTATTATTTTTAAAAAATATATTTTCATATTTATAAATACATATATCTCATTTACGCAATAAACAAAATACATTAAAAATTATCTTATTTACAGTATAAACAAAATAAAAATAGATGACATATTTTCGTAATAATTTTTAAAATTATTTATTTTAGTAAATAAAATATTATAAATAAAAAACCCTAATATTTAGGGTAGGGGTGTGCATGGGCCGGGTGAAACCGGGTTTGATGTGACCCAGACCCGGCCCGAAATATATACCGGGCCTATTTGTTAGACCCGAACCCGACCCTAGACCCGATGAAACCTATACACTTTCGGGCCACGATTATACCGGGTAAAAACCGGGTGAAAACCGGGCCGTTAACATTATATTACCTTGATACCTTCTTGTAAGTTAGCATATAAAAATATCCAAATTTCCAAGACTCCAACCATTATTTGACATGGTAAAATTCACTTAGAAAAATATAATAAAAAGTAACTCTTCTCTAAAATTAAAGTATAACCATAATCAATACTAATATTGCCTAATAACACCAAATATTTAAATCAATACAAATAATACAAAATTATGCATTAGTCTAAAGTCTTATGCATTTTAAACATAAAACATTAACTTATAGTCTTATATATAATGACTAATAACACAAAATATTAAGGTTTACAATACTTAAATTTCACATAATAATAGCCATCATCCATCACTAATAACACAAAATATTAATTGTGTATGATGACCGGGTTACCGGGTCGATTTCGGGTGACCCGAGATATGACCCGGACCCGACCCAAAATAATGACCGGGTCTACTTTTGAGACCCATACCCGACCCTAAACTCGATGAAATCACATCAAATTAGCCTCTAAAGTGCTCGAGACCGGGCCGAGTCTTCGAACCGGGTCGGGCCATGCACACCCCTAATTTAGGGGCCGAGGAGTGCCTATTCATGCAACAATTTAGTGGAATTAAACTCAGCTGATTATTCAAGGGTTGTCTTTGGCTTAGAGCGATGAGAATCTTGTAATCATATCTTTTGGTGTGTAGTATTAAAGTGTAGGACACTGATTTATCTTTTTCTTGTAATAATGGTGCCTGTCTAATTATGTTTGCCGATGTCAATATCAAAGTGTACTTAAACAGGTATGATGTGATGATTGATAGTTATAACCCCCTCTTTTTGTTAGATCCAGGGAACAAACAAACCTTCAAATAATAATAATAATAATAATAATAATAATAATAATAATAATAATAATAATAATAGAAGTAAATTATTAAAATAATACTCAAAGGTAATTCATTTGGCTAATAAAAATACCTCGAAAAATATGAATGACAAATAAGTTATCAAAAAAAATTTAAAAAACGAAACAAAAATATATATATTGAGTATATTTTTAAAAAATATTTTAAAGATCAAATTTGGATGCAAGTTTTTGTAAATATTATTAAAAATAAAATTTTTTATTTCTAAAATTTGATAATTTTATGATAAATAAATTATTTTATTTCATTTCTTATTGTGAATAACCCTTTAAAAAAAAGGCTAGAGATTGAATTTTGTTCAATTTTTTGTGTGTCCATTTTAAATAGTTATTCATATACTTTTGTGAAATTTTAGATCAAAAGTGTTCTGACCTGTTGACGCCGAAATATAACTCGTCCTCTGGCGAAGGTCGGCAAACTCTTGTGGTAGAACACGAAACACGTCAGCAATGGAAACCGGGGTGGTGGATACCTGCAAAGGTTCTCCGACGCTCAAGTTAGTGAGAGAATATATATGTATATGCTTTTTTTGGAAAAGATGGAATACCTTTTTGGCCTCTGTTCTTCTCCTTATATCTGGTTAGATGAAGCTGATCGTTTTCATGTAACGTCCGAGCATTAACTGTGTATCCGACGTTATTGGACGAACATAAATGCTGATTATCTGAAATATTCGGTTACAATCGGAAATCATGCGTTACCGAGCTATAACTCGTAACCGACTTTTACTGGTCATATCACAGCCCCCAAACTTGGCCTGATTTGGAGGAGACAGGTTGAGCTTTTAAATGTTTTGACGAGTTATAGTTCGGTATACACAGCCCCCAGGTCAACGTGGCTTATCAGAGTCCAACCTTGGCATACGAAAGGGTTGTGTGAAATAAACTTGAGTTATTTACTTTTATTGGCTAGTGTGTCATTTATTATTTGTTTGGTTCAACTTCCAATGTCACTCCTCAACCGTTAAAGTGACTTTGTCCTGCACGGCTAAGATTTAATGATGGAACTGAAAAGTTAATTAAATTAGTGGTTGTGTTTCAAGTTTGCACACTTACTGTGTTTTAAGCTGGAGACATAAGCTTTTAAGGAACAATGACTAAAAGAGGTTAGTAAGCGTCCTTCACTCCCCTCTGTTCCCCTTTCCTTTTCTGCTAGATTCGTTAAGAATGTGTGACAAAAAGAAAAAACTGCTTCCCCAAGTTAAAGATGATGAGAGTTATGACTGGGTTGATAGTGATGTCCACATACGGGCTTCAATATTTTCTGACATTGAGAGTGTGAATCGGGTAGATGTGGGTAGGATATTAAGGGCTGGTTTTCATATACAATTGTTGCCATGTAATCGAACTGACCGTGTTTTCCATAGAAGAAAAGATTTTGAAAATTTTTATATTTATAGCTGCATGATCGAGGAACTGCGAGTAAAACTTCCTTTTTCCAATTTTGAATGTGATGTGATGAAACAACTAAATTGTGCTCCATCCCAAATACACCCGAATGGGTGGGCCTTCATCAGATGTTTTCAAGTTTTGATGAATTTTCTTGAAATTAAAGCGGAGTTAGAACTGTTTTTTTCTTTATTCCAGGCCAAAGGAGTATGGAAAGGCTTATGGATTAACCTAAACAGCACTCCTGGCTTTTCTATCTTTAAACTTTATAAATCTTCTTTTAAGGATTTCAAAGAAATATTTTTGAAAGTAAAATCAGTAGATGAAGAGTTTCCATTTTACTTTGATGAACATTTGGGAAAAAAATTTCCGCTTTATTGGTGTTGTCACTCGCAACACATACTAGGTCCCGACTTTATCAATAGCCGGAACGAAGTTATAATTTCATTTTTGATTGAAATGGTTGATAAGGGTGGATTGATATCTGTTTCTGACCTGCTTCCCTGGGAGGAAGATAAATCGGCTGTATTGAGATATGTTGGTGAGAAATTTTGAAAGTCATCTTCCCTCAAAATTATTGTTAACTGTTCGTTTTGCTGAGTAATTTTTTCTGAATGTTGCAGCTGGTAACTTCCCTGGAGTAACTGCTTTAAGCCTAAGATCTCGATTCAAAACCAAAAACTTTGAGGGATCCTCATCAAATGCTGAGAAGGCGGATGGTGGGGCTGAGGTGGACCAGCCCCCACCGAGGAAGAAGGGTATTGTATTTAAGAAAAAGAAAATCGGACGTGGTTATCGAAGATGAGGTGCAAGGCGAGGAAGGTAAGGTGCAACTGGACGACTTTCCGAACTTTACCTTGAGACAAGAGAAATTACATTTATTTGATGAGGAAGAGGAGAGTTCCTCGGTATGGAACAAGAAATTTCTTTTTAGCGTTGTGGCCGATGAGGTTATGCAGTCTAAAGCAGACGTAAGTCGGGTGGAAGAGGTCGGGGATATATGTGTTGATCAATACCTTCAGGTAATGTGTTTCTGAAACACATATGATGGCTGTTTATTTTTCCTCTCCTTTTATTATGACGTTGGATTTATAATTTCAGGTATTAGGATTTCGCTTGGCCAGCATTGGCCGTTGTCAGGAGAAAAAACACAAAAGGGAGTTGTCCGGGGCTTCCAAAATGGCTGAGTTAAAAGAACAATTAGCGCTGGGTGAGGCGGCTACGAAGGAGTTAAAGAAAAAGTTATCTGGGGCTGAGACCGAGCTTAAAGTTGAAAAGGAGTGTCATGAGAGAATTGCTGCGTTGTTGAAAGAGAAGGAAAATGACCTTTCTACTGTAAATGATCGAGTGATTGAGTTATCTGCAAAGCTAAAGGATTTTGAGAGTAACAAGGAAGGTGATATTCTGGATGCTTTTGCAGAAGGCTTCGAGCGAGCTATTAATCAGGCAAAATTTCTTGTTCCTAATGGAGAATTCTCAACCATGGATCCTGGTAAAGTAATTCGGGGCGGTAAGCTTGTAGACGATGAAGAGGCTGCTGAGGAAGGGGACGACAATCTGGCCGACTAATGTTTTACATGTTTTCCTTTTGTTCTGTTAAAGAGACATTTCTTTGTATTTTGTTGGATATATTTCCATTTTCTGGGTTTGTGTACTTAAGTACTTTTGTTAAGAACTGGTAGATTAGGTTTTGTTATTTCCTAATCAATTTCTATGTAGCCATTTTGAGGCTTGATGACTGTTATTGTTGCGCATCCGTATTATGATAATGCGACTTCTGGTTTTATTAGCAGCTCCTTTTGAAGGAGTGTGATATCGAATAATTTGGAGTGGTTCCCTTTGTTTGTGGGAGATATGCAATAAAATGTGTAAAAAAAATTTAAATTTTATTTGTGGCAGTACCTGTACAACTTTATTCCAGGTGAACCAGCCTCATTAAAACCTCCATGAGCAAAAAACCCCCTTTGGAAAAAAATTCTCAAGGTAGGAAAAAGAGTACTGGTATGCTGCTTATTGCTAACTGTAATATTGTTTCAGTGAGTTGACGTTTCATGTGTTTGGAATTTGCGTGCCATCTAGCTGCTCCAGTTTATATGCACCTCGACCTAGCACTTCAGATACTCGGTACGGACCATCCCAGGTTGCTACGAGCTTCCCATGAGAAGGAGGTCGGTGAGCTTGCTCAGTCTTCCGAAGTACTAAGTCGCCGTTGCTGAATGATCTTGGAACCACTTTCCGAGAATATCGTCGGCCTACTTGCTGCTGTAAAGCTCTGTGCCGAACAGCTGCTGTCTCTCTAATTTCTTCAATTAGGTCAAGCTCTGCTTGCCGAGCTTTCTCATGATGCTCAGCTAACGTCCGCATAGAGCTTTGGGACACCTCCATGGGGATCATTGCTTCAGATCCATAAACCAGCCGGAACGGGGTTTCCTTGGTCGTTGAGTGGGCTGTGGTGTTATATGCCCATAATACCTCAGGGATAAGTTCGGCCCATAACCCTTTTGCATTGTTGAGCTTTTTCTTTAATGCTTGCAAGATGACCTTATTAGCGGCCTCTGCCAGGCCGTTGGACTGCGGATGCTCCACAGAAGAGAAGTGTTGTTTTATCTTTAAATTCTGCAAAAATTCTTTGAAAGTATTATCAGTGAACTGCCGGCCAATATCAGTTATGATATGGTCTGGTATACCAAATCTACAAATTATATGTTTCCACACAAAGCTTATCATTTGGGATGATGTGATTTTTGCCAGCGGTTGTGCTTCAATCCATTTAGAAAAGTAATCTATTGCAACTACTAAAAATTTCACCTGTCTTGGAGCAATGGGGAAAGGACTGAGGATATCTATCCCCCACCGATTGAATGGCCAGCTTACCACTGAATGATGAAGATGCTCAGCAGGCATGTTAATGATCGGCGAGTGCTTCTGGCAGTTGTCGCAGGTTCGGACTTTGCGCCTACTATCTTCCCATATTGTCGGCCAGTAAAAACCTGCTCGAAGTACTTTCTGTGCTAGGCTCCGAGCTCCACAGTGTATGCCACAGATCCCCTCATGGGCTTCGGCTAAGAGAAGATCGGCTTCCGACCTGTCCAAGCATTTTAACAATGGTCGAGAATAACCTCGCCTATACAGAGTGTTATTTAACAAAGTAAAAAAAGAAGCTTGTCGTCTGAATTTGCTCTTGTCTTCAATTTCCTCCGGAATGGAACCATGGCGGAGCTATTGAATGTAAGGTTCCTACCAACTCTCTTTGTTCAGAATGTTCAAAATGTTAGCTGACTCAATGCTCGGTTTGTCTAAAGTTGATTGTAAAAGTGTAGCAGTGTGTGCTTGTATTGTCGCGAGTTTTGATAAAACATCGGCTCTGTGGTTTTGTTCTCTAGGTATATGGACAATTTCAATTTTAGGAAATTCATTTAACAACATCTGAACAATGTTCAAATACGTCAATAGAATTGGATCTTTTGTTTGGAAACTTTGATTTACTTGTTGGACGACTAATAAGGAATCGCAGTAAACTTTTAAATTACCAATATGTAAATCGGTAGCTAACCTGAGCCCAGCTATGAGGGCTTCATATTCCGCCTGGTTATTACTGGCTTTGAATGAAATCTGAGAGAATGTTCGAGAACTATACCATCCGAGCTTTCTAGCAAGACTCCTGTACCGGCTCCTTGAGGGTTTGAGGCGCCATCGACAAACAAGGTCCAAAGCTGACCTCTGTCATCGAATGAAGTGCCAGTCAATTCGGCCACAAAATTAGCCAAACATTGCGATTTAACAGATCCCCTGGGCTGGAATTGAATGTCGAACTCGGAGAGTTCAATGGACCACTTAATTAGTCGTCCTGCTAATTCAGGCTTATAAAGTATCTGCCGAAGTGGGTATGCTGTTCTAACAATGACCGTATGACTCTGAAAATAAGGTCGGAGTCGTCTTGTAGAGAAAATTAGAGCTAGGACGATCTTTTCAAGCTTTGGATATCTAAGTTCGGCATTGTGTAGTGACTTGCTCACGAAGTAGACTGGTTGTTGATCTTTGTTGTTTTCTGTAATAAGAACAGAACTAATGGTCATATCAGTGACAGACAAATATAGATATAATGGGTCGCCGAGCATTGGTTTCTGCAAAACAGGTGGTTTGGAAAGGAACTGTTTCAAGCTTAAAAATGCGGCTTCACACTTTTCATCCCAAGAAAAGTTCTTCGCACTTTTCTTTAAACATTGAAAAAAGTTAAAAGACTTGGACGCCAAGCACGGCAAAAATCTTGACAATGCCGCTAATCTGCCTATTAACCTTTGAACTTCCTTCGTCGTCTTCGGACTGTGCATATCGAGTATCGCTTGGCATTTCTCCGGATTTGCTTCGATACCCCGACTTGTCAAGATAAATCCGAGGAATTTTCCTCCCTGCACACCAAAGGCACACTTCTCGGGGTTTAACCGCATATTATATTTTCTAATCTGAGTAAATATTTCCTCAAGGTCTTGTATGTGGGATTGGCCGATCTTTGTCTTGACGACCATGTCGTTGACGTATACCTCGATATTTCTGCCTATTTGCTGTTCAAAGATCTTGTTCATTAGTCTCTGATATGTTGCACCTGCATTCT
This sequence comes from Arachis hypogaea, assembly GCF_003086295.3. Classification (NCBI taxonomy): domain Eukaryota; kingdom Viridiplantae; phylum Streptophyta; class Magnoliopsida; order Fabales; family Fabaceae; genus Arachis; species Arachis hypogaea. Next base: position 134,621,367 of record NC_092055.1, read on the forward strand.
TTAAACCAAAAGGCATAACATTATAGCAGTAATTACCATATTCAGTTATGAAGGCCGTTTTTTCTTGGTCTGATGGGTGCATAAGGATCTGATTATAACCAGAATATGCATCCATGAAACTCAAAGTGTCGTAACCACAAGAATTATCTACTAAAGTGTCTATGCAAGGTAGAGGATAAGCATCCTTTGGACAGGCTTTATTTAAATCAGTAAAGTCGACGCACATGCGCCATTTACCGTTATTCTTTTTTACCATAACAACATTGGCCAACCATGTGGTGAATCTGATTTCTCGGATAAACTGCGCTTCGAGGAGTTTATTGACTTCTGTCATGGAGGCTGATCGCTTCTCGGCGCCAAGGTTTCTCTTCTTCTAAGAAACTGGTCCAGCTACCGGGCTGACTGCTAATTTGTGTGTTATTACTGACGGACTAATCCCTGGCATATCCCTGGAAGTCCAAGCGAACAGATCGGCATTCGTACGTAAGAAATTAATCAGCTTGTTCCTGACCTCGTCATCAATTGATGTTCCGATAAAAGTAAATTTTGTTGGATCTTCGGTTAAGGCGACCTTTTTCAGATCTTCATTAGGCACGGGACGTTCTTGAAAGTCGGCCCTTGGGTCTAAATCTGCCAAGATCGGTTGTTCGGATTGTATTGAGTTGACCCGAGCTTCGGCATTCCTTCTGATGGGCTTCAAGCTTATGTTGTAGCATTGCCGAGCTTCTTGTAAATCACCGTGTATAGTTGCGACGATGTTATCCTGCACAGGGAACTTAACACAAAGGTGATATGTAGAAACAATAGCAGCAAATATGTTTAAAAAAGGTCTCCCTAAGATGACATTATAAGGACTAAAATAGTCTACTATGCGATATTGAATCTTGTGTTCTTGATAATAGTTGTTCGCTCAGTGTAGTTTGCAACCACACAGACCCCAGGACAGGGACTCGTTCTCCTGAGAATCCGATCAAGTCTCCTGCATATGGCTGCAAGATGTTAGTGCTCAGTTTCATTTTTTGAAATGTTGAAAAAAAAAAGTACATCAGCGCTACTTCCTGGATCAAGCAGCGCTTTCCGAACAATAAGTTCTCCCAGTTGGATAGAGACAACCACGGGGTCATCGTAGTTTACGTGGCTGCAATTGAAGTCGGTAGGGCGAAAAGTCATGTCGGGGATGTCTTGAATTTGTTCAGAATTATGGGCAGTGTCCCCAACTGCTAACATAGCTCGGTAAGTCCGCTTCCTGGCCGAGCTTGTATTTCCTCCGCCGGCATAACCTCCTAAAATACAATTTATCACTCCCCGAGGTTGAGCCGGGGCTTTATCCTTTTCCTTTGACGATTAGCCTGCTGTAGGTTGGTCGGAACTGGATGCTGTTCTCTTCTGCATATGACCTGCAATGAATTTATCGAGGTGGCCTCGTCGTGCCAAACTTTCCAGTAGATCTTTAGCAATTACACACTCATCAGTTGTGTGGCCGTGTTTCTGGTGAAAGGTGCAGTATTTGGATTTATCCACGTTTTTGGGTTCGGGATAACTTCCCGCCTTGCGCGGGGGGGGGGGGGTTTAATCAACTTTGAATTCAATATTTCTTTAATAATGTCATCCCTTTTGGTATTGAACTGGGTGTATGATTCGTAACGGGGGACTGGCTTGAAGATCTTCTTGTTATCGCGAGTTCTTTCGTCATCTTTAGTGACTGACTTTTCTGACTTTCGCGCCTGGTGAAGTTTTTCGATATCTATCTGCCCTTTAGCCTTCTCGCGAAATTCGGCCAAGGTTTTCGGCTTAGCAACAGCGATGGTCTCCTGGAACTTTCCTGGACGAAGACCACTTTTAATGGCATGAAGGTGAACCTCAGGATGGAGATCTGGAATTTTCATGGCGACCTTCGTGAACCGAGTTATATAATCCTTTAGACTTTCTTGTGGTCCTTGTTTAATGGTCGTTAAGTAGTCAGAGTCATGGAGGTATATCGCCGAGGCTGCAAAATGGTCCTCAAACTGTTTAGCTAGCTCCTGAAAACATGATATAGAATCTGCAGGCAAAGAGCAAAACCAGTCAAGTGCAGGACCATCTAAAAAAGACGGAAAACATCGACATAAAATAGGATCAGATACACCATTAACAATCATAATCGATCGGAATTTTTTAACATGTTGTTTCGGGTCTCCCAATCCGTTATATGGGGTCAAAGTCGTTGGTAGGGTGAACTGTCTGGGGAGCTGGAAGTTCATTATGTCAGCTGTGAATGGCCCTGCAGAATTGTCGGGCTTTTCTTCCTCATCGTCGGGTTGGGCCTCTTCATTCTGGTGTTCCTCATCATTCCTACTTTGTGGTGTGTCAGAGACATGAGTTGGTAGTGATTGTCGTTCATCATTCCCGTGTTGTTCGTGGTCATTATTGTTATGCTCCAGATGAGCATTCACTAGTTGCGTGATTTGATTTGGCATTCGCTGATTGTCCTCCGCCATCCGTTGGTTTGCTTGTTGAAGCTCGGTCACCATTCTTAGGAGCTCGGATGGGGTTGGGAGGGGGGGAACATCAGCCATCAGGAATTTGGGGCTTACAACAAATGATATCTCAAATTGGCCCTTCTTCTAGTGCCGAATGTTCTGACCTGTTGACGCCGAGATATAACTCGTCCTCTGGCGAAGGTCGGCAAACTCTTGTGGTAGAACATGAAACACATCAGTGATGGAAACCGGGGTGGTGGATACCTGCAAAGGTTCTCCGACGCTCAAGTTAGTGAGAGAATATATGTGTATATGCTTTTTTGGAAAAGATGGTATACCTTTTTGGCCTCTGTTCTTCTCCTTATATCTAGTTGGATGAAGCTGATCGTTTTCATGTAACGTCCGAGCATTAACTGTGTATCCGACGTTATTGGACGAACATAAATACTGATTATCTGAAATATTCGGTTACAATCAGAAATCATGCGTTACCGAACTATAACTCGTAACCGACTTTTACTGGTCATATCAAAAAGAATAAATCATTTGTCATATACAAAAGAGTTTGTCACTTTATAAAAAAATATGATATTTTTTATTATTTTTGTTACGTTTAAAATTATTCTGGAACTTATTTGTTGTTGATCAGGACCGTTACAAGATTGGCATTACAAACTATAACTCGGCAATTTACGTTACAATTCGGAAAAACGTTATAACTCGGCCTAACGGAAAACGTCCTAAGAATAATAACGTCCGATCAAATATCATCGCCTATTGAAATCTAATGACTACTCATCAATTCAGGCGATCAATATTAATATAACCGACCTTTTTACTCCACTTATAAAGGTATGTTATTCTATCCTTAAGGGAGACACATTGAATTCTCGATACTGACTTAAGTTTCGGAGTGCCTTTGCAGGTACATTCCCCCCTTGTTTCTTGCTCACGCTCTGCACAATTGGACATTGCTTTGGAGTAAAGCTCGACTTTTCACAAGGCTCAAAGGTCGGCACCGAAGAAAATAACTCGGCATCGATTCCCAGGGACCGAGCTCTCCCTGCCTTCAGGTATCCATACAAGAACAATTGGCGCCCACCGTGGGGCCGAGAATATAATCCCTTCCGTATATCATCGGCCTCGAGGTTCTCATCTGAAGCCATGGTTGAACAACTTTCACCCACACCATCTGAACTCCTTCATATGGTGACCGAGTTGCGGCAAGCCAATCAGCGCATGACCGAAGAAAACCAAAGAATGGCAAATCAAATTGCTAATTTGAATAACACCCGAATCGAAAACAACAACGATCGGCACGAACGGACAGAAGAAGCCGAGCATCAGTCAGGGCCAACACATGTCTCTGAGACTGCTCAGCATGAAGAAGAGCAGCCCGAGCATAATGAGGAAGCTCGGCCAGATGACGAGGATGACAACCAGGAAAGCTCCCCTGGGCCTTTCACGGCCGAAGTGATAAATTTTATGCTACCAAGGAGATTCACTTTGCCGACCACCCTGACTCCCTATGACGGGCTGGGTGATCCGAAGAAATACATCAAAAAATTCACCTCCATAATGATAGTAAACGGTACATCTGATAAAGTTTTATGTCATTGTTTTTCATCTTACTTAGATGGTCCTGCACTTGATTGGTTTTGTTCCTTGCCTACAGGTTATATTTCTTGCTTTTGAGACCTATCAAAGCCCTTTGAAGAGCACTTTGCTGGATCAGCCATATACCTAAATGACTCTGACTGCCTGAACACAATCAAACAAGACCAACATGAGAGTCTCAGAGACTACATGACGCGCTTCACAAAGATAGCCATGAGTATACCCGACCTCCACCCCGAGGTAGAGCTGCATGCAATAAAAAGTGGACTCCGACCAAGAAAGTTTCAGGAGACCATTGCTGTAGCCAAACCCAAAACTATGGCCGAGTTCTGTGAAAAGGCGAAAGGCCAGATTGACATCGAAGAACTCCAACAAGCTCAGAAAACAGAGAAACCACGCTACAGAGACGACGACAAAGCTTGAGACAACAAGAAGAACTTCAAACCAACTCCTCGATACGACTCTTACACTCAGTTCAACACCAAATGTGACGATAGCTACCCTGATGCAAAAGGCACAGACAGATCAAAATACTATTCTTTCCACCAAAAATACGGACACACTACTGACGAGTGTATCATTGCCAAAGACCTTCTGGAGCGGTTAGCTCGGCAAGGTCACCTCGACAAGTATATCGGCGACCACATACAGCGACGAGCACCTCCCTCTGGTGACCAAAGCTCGGCAACACACAATGGTCGAGATAAAGATCGACCAAACACCAATCATCCCAACCAACCAAGACGTATTATTTACTGTATTTCCGAAGATTTTGCAGGTGGAGGAGCTACAAGCTCGGCAAGAAAGCGATCTTACCGAGCTATGCTCTCAATAGAAGCCGATCAAACACAAACACCTCTACACTCTCCTGAGATAACATTCAGGCCCGCCGACCATAACACCAACATTGCTAATCTAGACGGCCCAGTTGTCATTTCCCTTCAGCTCAGAGATCTCATAGTGAAAAAGGTTTTACTGGATCCTAGAAGCAGTGCCGATGTTTTCTTTTACTCCACATTCCAGAAAATGAAACTGAGCAGCAACGTCCTCCAACCTTCCACCGGAGACTTGGTAGGTTTCTTAGGTGAGAGAGTCCCGGTTATGGGCTCTGTATGGTTACAAACCACACTCGATGAGTTTCCCTCATCAAAAACTTCAGACGTTCAATACTTAGTGGTTGACTATTTTAGTCCTTACAATTTGATACTTGGCCGACCTTTTTTAAATAGGTTTGGCGCCATAGTTTTCACAATTCATCTCTGTGTTAAGTTCCCTTTGCAGGATAACACAATCGCAACCATTCACAGTGATGTCCGAGAGGCCAGGGAATGCTACAACAACAGTTTCAAAAAACTTAACCCAAGCATAAAAGCCCGTGTTAACAACATCGGGAGCAGAGATGACTTACCAGCTATGGCTGACCTTGATCCAAACGGCAGGCACCCTTGAACGACCAACACCGACAGAAGACCAAGATAAAATATATTTCACAGAAAGCTCGGACAAATTCACTTACGTTGGCTCCACATTAACCTCAGAAGAAAAAGCGTCATTCCGAGCATTTTTTACAACAAAATGCCAACCTGTTTGCTTGGACTCCAGCTAATATGCTAGGCATTGATCCATCCATCATATCCCACAAGCTGGCATTAGATCCGTCTGTCCGACCTATAGCACAGAAAAAGAAGAACCTCGGCCACGACCAAAAACAAGCCTCCCTGGAAGAAACTAAGAAGCTCATCAATGCCGGCTTCATCCAGGAAATCAGATTCACAACTTGGCTGGCGAATGTCGTCATGGTAAAAAAACATAATCGTAAATGACGCATGTGTGTTGATTTCACCGATCTCAACAAAGCATGCCCCCAAAGACTCATATCCTTTACCATCTATTGATTGCCTAGTGGATAATGCATCTGGTTATGAAAAACTCAGCTTTATGGATTCATACTCTGGCTACAACCAGATCCAAATGCATCCATCCAATCAAATTAAGACAGCCTTTATTATTGAATATGGAAACTATTGTTATAAAGTCATGACATTTGGCCTTAAGAATACAGGTGCAACATATCAACGCTTAATGGACAAAATCTTTGCCAAGCAGATCGGCAGGAACATTGAGGTCTACGTTGACGATATGGTCGCCAAGACAAAGATCGGCAGCAACCACCTTAATAACCTCTCAGAAATCTTCGGCCAAATCAGAAAGTACAACATGCGGTTGAATCCCGAGAAATGCGCATTTGGCGTCAACAGCGGTAAATTCCTCGGCTTTATGCTCACTAGCCGAGGTATTGAGGAAAATCCAAAAAAATGCCAAGCTATTTTAGACATGACAAGTCCACACACTATCAAAGAAGTGCAACGGTTAACAAGGAGACTTGCTACACTCTCTAGATTCTTACCCTGCCTAGCTTCTAAATCTTTATGTTTTTTCCAAACTTTAAAAAAGAAAAAAGCTTTCTAATGGACTGTTGAATGAGAACAAGCATTCACAACTATCAAAGAAACTCTTTCGAAACCACCAATTTTACAAACCCCCTCCAAGGGGAACCATTATTCTTATATTTATTTGTCACTAACTGGGCTGTGAGCTCCGCTCTTGTTGCAGAAAAGCAAAAGCAACAGTTTCCGATCTATTTCACCAGCAAAACAGTACAGAATTCTGAGCTTCGATATCCGAGCATTGAGAAGCTGGCCCTAGCTCTTGTCTTCTCAGCCAGAATACTTCGACCATATTTCCAGAGTCATGTAATTCATGTTCGGACAGATCATCCTTTACGACAAGTTCTTCAGAAACCAGAGCTGGCTGGCCGACTAATAAAATGGTCGGTCAAACTGTCCGAATTTGATATCAAGCACGAAGGCCGATCATCCATCAAGTTCCAATTCTTGGCCGACTTCATCGCCGAGTTATCTATACCAGACATAACCGAAGACTACATCGAATGGTCTTTATACCTCGATGGCTCCTCCAACTCACAAGGATGTGGAGCAGGTATCATACTTGATGACAGCCACAGCAACCTCATCGAATATTCCCTCCATTTTTCATTCAAAGCAACCAACAACCAAAGTGAGTATGAAGCCCTAATAGCCGGTCTTAGACTCGCTGCCGACCTGAATATCACCGAACTTAAGGTATACTGCGACTCCTTACTCATCGTCCAGCAGGTAAACAAATTCTACCAAGTAAAGGACCCTTTGCTTTCTAAATACCTTGACATCGTACAAAATTTACTTTCAAAATTACTAAATACGAAATACAGCACATACCCTGAGAGAGTAATGGCCGAGATGACATTCTGTCTAAACTCACCAGTACTCAACAAAACAGGTCATCCCTTTATCAGTCAACATTGCTTAAGCCAATCATTGAACTCACAGAAATTTTAAGTGTAACACAAGAAGCAGATTGGAGATCTCCATACATAGACTATCTTCGGACAAGGATCTTGCCAGGCGACGTCGAAAACGTTCGACACTTCTGCCGACAAGCCTCCTTTTTTACAATTTATAACAATTGCCTATATAGACGAGGATTCTCTCGTCTGTTACTCAAATGTCTTTGCAGAACGGAAGCTGAGCTTGCGCTTTTCGAGGCACATGAAGGGATCTGTGGTACACACCTTGGAGCCTGAAGTCTATCCTCGAAAAACCTTAGAGCAAGATTATACTGGCCGACACTACGACAGGATTGCCAAGCAAAAGTAAAAAGTTGTAACAACTATCAAAAACACAGTCCGATCACACGCCTCCCGGCCGAACTCCTACACTGTTCTGAGGTAAGTTGGCCGTTCAACCAATAGGGCATAGATATCCTTGGCCCTTTCCCAACAGCAGCAGGTCAGGTAAAATTCCTGGTTGTAGGAATCGATTATTTTTCCAAATGGATAGAGACAAAGCCTCTAGCCAAGATTACATCACAACAAATGCTTTCTTTTGTCTGGAAATATATTATCTGTCGATTCGGCATTCCTTGGCACATTATCATAGATAATGGTCGCCAGTTTGCCGATAAAAAATTCACATCATTTTTGCAGGAACTAAAAATCAAACAACATTTCTCATCAGTGGAGCACCGACAAACAAACGGGTTAGTAGAAGTTGCAAATAAAGTGATACTACATGTCCTAAGAAAGAAACTAGATAATGCAAAAGGCCTCTGGACCGACCTTATCCCAGAGATCATATGGGGATACAACACAACCATTCACTCAACCACAAAGGAAACACCTTTCCGTTATTCTACGGTTCAGACACAATGATACCAGTGGAGATCTCCCAATCCTCACTACACACCGAAATGGTCGACCATACTACAAAAGATATAGCTCGACAATCCGAACTCGACCTCGTAGAAGAAGTCAGATCGTCGACAGCAATCAAACATTTGGCCATGCAACAGCACATAGCTCAAAGATATAACAAAAGACTTCACCCAAGGTCTTTCCAAGTGAATGACCTTGTGTTCAGAAAAACAGAATAAGCTAGAAGACCATCAAACCATGGTAAACTAGCAGCTAATTGGGAAGGCTCTTACCGAATCACAGAAGTCATCGGTAATGGAGCTTACCGATTACAAACCTTAGATGGTAAAGATATGCCTAACACTTGGAATGTATCATCTTTAAAGTTATATTACAGTTAAAACCAGGGACATGCTAGTACTCTTTTTTCTACTACCAAGATTTTTCACACAATGGGTTTTGCTTGGAGAGGTTTTAATGAGGCTAGCCTACCTGGGCCTTTGAAATCAAAGGTTTTACAATAAATAAATTTCTTATCCAGCCAGTACTCTTTGCATTTCATACTTCTCATTTATTTGTCAAATACTCAATCTATACTCCGATCCCGACCATTCGGAAACCATCAACCGAATTTATACCGAAATCTAACCACTCGGAAACAATCATTCAATCAAATTACCGATCTTATTCGGAATCCGATCACTCAAAAACAGTCATTATATCAAATTACCGATCTTAACCGAAATCCGATCACTTGGAAACAATCATTCAATCTAATTACCGATCTTAATCGGAATCCAATCACTCAAATACAATCATTCAATCCAAACTACCGATCATTATCAAAAACCGATCTTCGGCACATTTCACTCAAACCAAATAGCCGATCTTACACCAACTCATACTACTCAAAATCAATCACTCCAACAGATTGCCGAGCAATATCACGAAACAGACTATTCAAAATTCATGACAAATTACTGCCGATCATTAAACAACATCCAGTTATTCTCAATCAAACCCTAGGCCTTTCGACATCTCAAATAAACACGGCCTACTCGGCCTTCCATTATACTTTCCCATCAAAATTAATGGCATATCACCATTAACAAACTTTTACCTAATAAAATGTTTGGCTCCAAGCCACAGTCATAAACTAGATAAACACCCACTCATCATACAAAATAACATTATACTATAATCATAACATGCACAAAAAGCATGTAACCATAAACACCAAGAGTTGTTTTTCACATAACAATAGCAAGATAACATCAAAAAATTAAGCTCAACTCAGGTGCAAAATAAGTCTACCAACAAAATCTATTATCCAAAAGTACAACAGCAGCAAACCAAAACCCTACTGAACATTTTCATCTCCTTGCTCAGTAGCACCATCATCTTCGACCATAACGCCATCCTGCACTATTTTACCTGGATCCATCGATGAGAAATCCACCGCGGGAGCTAGAAATCTCGCCTGAAGAGAAGCCCTCTCAAATCCTTCAAGGAAGGAATCAAGAATTTCTCCTTGCTTGTTCTTCTCCACCTCCTTCAACTGAGCGGTAACCTCAATCATGCGGGTACTCAGAGCAGATAAGTCAGATTCTTTCTTTTTTAAATCTTCAACATCTTTAGCATCACTATCCTTCACCTCTTTCAAATGCTTCTCAACCTCAACTAACTTCACCTCTAGCTTTGAAATCTTAGCAGCCTTTATAGCCAACTCCTCCCTCAAACTCGGATCCTCCTTTTTTTTCCACAAACTTCCGATATATTTTTTCACGGCTACGCCCTAAACTCGCCAGCCGCAGTCCCACCACCTGAAAATCATACATTATCACATTAGTATTCCACAAAACAAAAAAACAAATTCAAACCTTTTACTCAAAAAATAGAATTACCTGCATATACTGATCAATGGCAACATCACCAACCTCGTCGACCAGAGTTATATCTGCCAACGATTGATAACACTCATCAGTAATAGCCATATATGGGTAATCTCTTCCCCATAAAGACGAAGAATCAGTCTGATCAGCAATCCCACCTCGTCCTTCTCATCATCAGAAACGTCAGACAAGTCCACCACGTCACCCTTTCTTTTCTTAGCAATAACTTTCCTCCTCCTCGGCTTTGGTTGATCAACCTCACTAGCACCAACAACTTTCTCACCTTTGGATGTCGAGCCTTCCTAATCCAGGTTCTTACTTTTCACACGTGCCCTCAAGTTTGCCGTGGATACATGATGCGTGAGCATCTTTCCTATCTGTTCCTAGTAAATTTGCATTTAAATTGTTGAGTTTAATCAAGAATTAATTATCTTTTAGTCACTATAGATGCTATTTTGAGTCTTGTACAATTATGTTTATTTTAGGTAGCATTCAACTGGATTTGATGGAGTTTCTGCAGAAGAAGAGATGAAGGCGAATGATGCTGTCAACCTTTACCTCTCTGCACTCAAACCTGAATAACTCGAGCTACAGAGATCCAAAGGACGTGATTCCAGTGGCGTTGGAAAGCTAACTTCCAGAGCTTTCCAACGATATATAATAGTTTATATTTCTTCTCCGAACTCGCTGCCAAGGCTGCGCCTAACTTGAGATTTCTCAAGTTAGGCGCAAGACACAACAACAATACGCGAGATTGGTCCTACCCAGTTCAAATTAGGCGCACTAAAGCCCAAGTTAGGCGCGGATCCTAGTGAAGTCAAGTGGTCCCCATCCATAATTGAAGATTTGCTGATTTCTATAATTAATTCTAATTTAAATTCAAATTTTAAAAATAGGAAAAGATATTATTTTTTTAGTTTTAGAAGATATATTTTAAATTTATTAGGATTAGATATAAATAAGGGGATTCCAGCTCAACATTATACCACCCCCGGAGACTTCTAATTCTATACAAATTTACATTTCATATTCCAAACTTCCAATTCTATACAAATTTACATTCCGTAATCCTAGTTTTCTACTCTGAACCATGATCAACTAATTTTCCTTTGTTAAGGTTAGGAGCTCTGTCTATTTGTATGGATTGATTTTATTGCTTTATCTATTTTAATTCATGTATGGATTTATAATTGAAGAATTATTTTCACTCTTTATCTTATGAATTTGGGTGGAACGGAAGTATGACCCTCTTTCTATTTGAGTTCTTGTATAACTTGGAAAAGCTCTTTACTTGAACAACAACTTGAAAACACATTCTCCTAAATTTTAATTATCTGGATTTAACGGGATACGTGACATATAATCCTTTTATTTTTGGATAATTAGAGTTTTTGTGGCATATAAACTGGAATTTGATCATGTAGCTTCTAATTGGAATTAATTGACCAAGGAATTAGCAGTTAATGAATTTTAGAGGAGACTAGAAAGGTCTAAAGAATTAGGGTCTAGTCACATATAGTTTGCCATAAATTAAATCCTACATAATTAAAATAGTTAGTAAGAAAAGTAAATCCAGAAAAATAGATAACTCTGAAGTCTTAACTGCCTTCTCAACCAAACACTCTTTTCTGTTTGTTCCAAACACTCTTTTCTGTTTGTCTGACTAAGCCAATCACTCAACCATTGTTGCTTAATCCATCAATACTCGTGGGATCGACCCTCACTCACCTGAGGTATTACTTGGTACGACCCGGTGCACTTGTCGGTTAGTTTGTGGATTATAGATTCCGCACCAAATTTTTGGCGCCGTTGTCAGGGATTGATTGTGATTAACAACTATTCGTTGTTTGATTGCTTAGATTAGATAATTTTTTTTAATTGATTTTGTTTTAGTATTATTAATTTTTTTTATTTTATTTTCCATTTTTTCCCTTTAACGTCCCTTCCTTTTTTTTTCGTTTGTTAATCCCATGTCCCGTTTTCTTTTAATTAGTTTTATTTTAATATTATTAATTTCTATTTTCATTTTTTCTTTGTTTTTTTTTCTCTTGCTTTTCGTTTGTTTTCCTATCCCACTGTTTGATTTCACTTTCTTTTATTAATTTTTTATTCTTTTCAAAAACTTTACGTCATTTTTTTTTATTTTTTATTTTTTATTTTCTTTTTTATTTTTACTTTAGTTTATTTTCGTTTGGTTTCTGTTCATTATTATTTTATTTTTTTTATATTTTATTAGTTTTATTTTATTTCTGTCTTTAATTTAAAAAAAATTAAATAAATAAAAAAAATTAAATAAATAAATAGCACTAATATTTTTTTTAATTTTTGAAATTAAATTTAGTGTTTCTTAGTTAGTTTTATTTTAATTTTTAGAATTCTGTTCTTTCTTCTTTACTTTCCTATTTGTCACATGGTGCGTTTAATTCTGTTTGGTGTTGTGTGCTAAGAAAAAATAATGGAGAGAGATAATATGAGTTACTACTCACACCCGAGTAGTGATTCATATTATTGTGGATGGGAGAACTACCCAAATTTTGGTTGGCAAAGTCAAAACCAAAGAAACTTCAGTACTCCATATTTCAACTATCAAGAACCACCATCTCCATATTCATACCAAGAACTACCACCTCTCTATCCATATCAAGAACCATCATCTTTCTACCCATATCAAGAGCCACTGTCTACCTATCCATACCAAGACCCATCATCTTTTTACTCTTATCAAGAATCATCACCTCCTTCTTATCCATACCAAGAGCTACCATCTCCTTATTCATTTAAAATACCATCAGATCTTGAGCTTCTCATGAAAGAATGCATACATGATATAAAGACGAGTATAAAAAATGTAGAGAAACATGTGCAGTCGATTATCAAGTCACAGAAAGAGGAGCAAGCAAATTCCTTCCCAAGAGATATAATGCAAGATCCTATGAAAGAAAGTGAGGAAATCAATCAAAGAAATTTATACTCCAGTGAATTAGAGAACTTTCCACCCTCACATATGGAAGAAGAGGAAGATGCAAAAACAAAGGAGGTTGATGCAATGCACCAACAAAGAAGGAAGATGCACAAACAAAGGAAGTTGCAAGGGATGAAAACAATTATGGGAATCTACACTTCAATGAAGCAGAGAGTGGCATGGAGGGTGAGTTTATTGAACCACCAATTCAAGAAGTTCTTGATGAAGGGTACACTCTAACCATCACACAACACCCACATGTTGAAATCAAAGAAGTGAAGATAACCAAGGGAAGCACTGAAAAGGGAATTGTGACAAAAAAAATAGAAGAAAATATCTATGAAGAAGAAAAGGTCAGAAAAAAATAATCCAACCTCTACCCCCAACAAGCAAGGTGAATCAAGCTAATCACAATAAAAGAAAGCTTGTTAGGAGGAATTTATATCAGGGGGCACTAATTTTCACCTCCCCCCCTTTGGAGACATTTCTTTTAACCAACTGGAAGAAGAGGAAGAAACTTCAATAATCAAGTGTCAAACTAGTGACGTTAAAGAAGCGCTTGTCGGGAGGCAACCCGATAATTTCGTATCCTTAGCTATTTTTCGTAGTAGTAATTTTCTTCCTTATTTGATTTTTACTAAATTTTTACTGTTTTTCAGATCATGCAACTATTTTAGAATAGGAACCGAACACTTCAAAAAAATTTTGCCTGTCTCCAAATTCAGCATGAGAGAGTTGAAAAAAAAAAAAACATGCATGCTAGTCTCCACAACACCCTTCTTCATCCCTTTATTCCCTTTCCCCTTATTCCCGTGATCACCCCTACCTACACCCTCATTCATCATATATATATATATATATATATATATATATATATAACCCCCTATATATATACGCCTCCCTTTTTATATACATATATATAAATAATTAAATAATTTCATAAATATATATATATTATTTTTACTTCTCTTGCTCTTTTATTCTTCTTTTATCACACTATTTGTTTTTGTTTTCAGTTCTTCTTTGCTTGAGAAGAAGCAAACCTTTAAGTTTGGTGTTGACGCTTCACTTATGAATTTTTTCTATTTATTTTTAATGGCACCAAAGGGAGGCGAATCATCTTCACAGAGGAACACAACCTGAAGAATAAAACAACCGCTAGGATAACTAAGGTGGTTGAGTTCCTTTCATTTTTTATTCCTTCCCACTTTTACTATGTTATGTTTTGATTTCCTGCTACTTTGTTTGGTTTATTGCATGATCCTTTATTAGTAGATTCATAGGTTCTAGTTTAATTTTCTGTTAAGTGCTTTAATTCTGAAAGATGTCTCATGTATTGCCCACTAAACTTGAAATCAAAAAGAAAGAAGAACAGATGTAGTGCATGAGAATTTGAGTTTAATTTTTAGAGTAGTCTCATTTACTTAGATGTGGTGGCAATACTTTTTGTTTTCTGAATGAATACTTGAATAGTGCATATTTTTTATAGTGAAGTTTATGAATGTTAAAATTGTTGGCTCTTGAAAGAATGATGAAAAAAGAGAAATGTTATTGATAATCTGAAAAATCATAAAATTGATTCTTGAAGCAAGAAAAAGCAGTGAAAAACACAAAGCTTGCAAAAAAATTAAAAAAAAAGCAAGCAGAAAAAGCCAATAATCCTTTAAACTAAAAGGCAAATGGTAAAAAGGATCCAAGGCTTTGAGCATTAATAGATAGGAGGGCCCAAAGGAATAAAATCCTGGCCTAAGCGGCTAAATCAAGCTATCCTTAACCATGTGCTTGTGGCGTGAAGGTGTCAAGTGAAAAGCTTGAGACTGAGCGGTTAAAGTCGTGGTCCAAAGCAAAACGAGTGTGCTTAAGAACTCTGGGCACCTCTAACTGGAGACTCTAGCAAAGCTGAGTCACAATCTGAAAAGGTTCACTAGTTATGTGTCTGTGGAATTTATGTATCCGATGGTAATACTGGAAAATAAAATGCTTAAGGTCACGGCCAAGACTCATAAAGTAGCTGTGTTCAAGAATCAACATACTGAAATAGGAGAATCAAGAACACTATCTGAATTCTGAGTTCCTATGGATGCCAATCATTCTGAACTTCAAAGGATAAAATGAGATGCCAAAACTATTCAGGATTGCAGTTGTAAACCCCACTATAAGAAGAGACATGAGCTTAATTGAAATCTCATTCTCATGCAAATTCACATCCTAAGTTTATATTAGTTTTGGTTGCTTGAGGACAAGCAACAATTCAAGTTTGGTGTTGTGATACGTGAGCATCTTTCCTATCTTTTCCTAGTAAATTTGTATTTAAATTCTTGAGTTTAATCAAGAATTAATTATCTTTTAGTCACTATGGATGCTATTTTGAGTCTTGTGCAATTCTGTTTATTTTAGGTAGCATTCAGCTGGATTTGATGGAGTTTCTGTAGTAGAAGAGATGAAGGCGAATGATGCTGTCAACCCTGACCTCTCTACACTCAAACCTGAATAACTCGAGTTACAGAGGTCCAATGGATGTGATTCCAGTGGCATTGGAAAGCTAACTTCCAGAGCTTTCTAACGATATATAATAGTTTATATTTCTTCTCCGAACTCGCTGCCAAGGCTGCGCCTAACTTGAGATTTCTCAAGTTAGGCGCAAGACACAACAACAATACGCGAGATTGGTCCTGCCCACTTCAAGTTAGGCGCACTAAAGCCCAAGTTAGGCGCGGATCCTAGTGAAGTCAAGTGGTCCCCATCCATCAATTGAAGATTTGCTGATTTCTATAAGTAATTCTAATTTAAATTCAAATTTTAAAAATAGGAAAAGATATTATTTTTTTAGTTTTAGAAGATATATTCTAAATTTATTAGGATTAGATATAAATAGGGGGATTCCAGCTCAACATTATACCACCCCCGGAGACTTCTAATTCTATACAAATTTACATTCCATATTCCAGACTTCCAATTCTATACAAATTTACATTCCGTAATCCTAGTTTTCTACTCTGAACCATGATCAACTAATTTTCCTTTGTTAAGGTTAGGAGCTCTGTCTATTTGTATGGATTGATTTTATTGCTTTATCTATTTTAATTCATGTATGGATTTATAATTGAAGAATTATTTTCACTCTTTATCTTATGAATTTGGGTGGAACGGAAGTATGACCCTCTTTCTATTTGAGTTCTTATATAACTTGGAAAAGCTCTTTACTTGAACAACAGCTTGAAAACACATTCTCCTAAATTAATTATCTGGATTTAACGGGATACGTGACATATAATCCTTTTATTTTTGGATAATTAGAGTTTTTGTGGCATATAAACTGGAATTTGATCATGTAGCTTCTAATTGGAATTAATTGACCAAGGATTTAGGAGTTAATGAATTTTAGAGGAGACTAAAAAGGTCTAAAGAATTAGGGTCTAGTCACATATAGTTTGCCATAAATTAAATCCTACATAATTAAAATAGTTAGTAAGAAAAGTAAATCCGAAAAAATAGATAACTCTGAAGTCTTAACTGCCTTCTCAACCAAACACTCTTTTCTGTTTGTTCCAAACACTCTTTTCTGTTTGTCTGACTAAGCCAATCACTCAACTATTGTTGCTTAATCCATCAATACTCGTGGGATCGACCCTCACTCACCTGAGGTATTACTTGGTACGACCCGGTGCACTTGCCGGTTAGTTTGTGAATTATAGATTCCGCACCAAGTTTTTGACGCCGTTGCCGGAGATTGATTGTGATTAACAACTATTCATTGTTTGATTGCTTAGATTAGATAATTTTTTTTAATTGATTTTGTTTTAGCATTATTAATTTTTTTTATTTTATTTTCCATTTTTTTCCCTTTAACGTCCCTTCCTTTTTTTTTCGTTTGTTAATCCCATGTCCCGTTTTCTTTTAATTAGTTTTATTTTAATATTATTAATTTCTATTTTCATTTTTTCTTTGTTTTTTTTTTCTCTTGCTTTTCGTTTGTTTTCCTATCCACTGTTTGATTTCACTTTCTTTTATTAATTTTTTATTCTTTTCAAAAACTTTACGTCATTTTTTTATTTTTTATTTTCTTTTTTATTTTTACTTTAGTTTATTTTCGTTGTGTTTCTGCTCATTATTAATTTATTTTATTTTTTTATATTTTATTAGTTTTATTTTATTTCTGTCTTTAATTTCAAAAAAAAATTAAATAAGTAAAAAAATTAAATAAATAAATAACACTAATATTTTTTTTTAATTTCTGAAATTAAATTTGGTATTTTCTAATTAGTTTTATTTTAAATTTTAGAATTCTGTTCTTTCTTCTTTGCTTTCTTATTTGGTACATGGTGCGTTTAATTCTGTTTGGTATTGTGTGCTAAGGAAAAATAATGGAGAGAGATAATATGAGTTACTACTCACACCCGAGTAGTGATTCATATTATTGTGGATGGGGGAACTACCCAAATTTTGGTTGGCAAAGTCAAAACCAAAGAAACTTCAGTGCTCCATATTTCAACTATCAAGAACCACCATCTCCATATTCATACCAAGAACTACCACCTCTCTATCCATATCAAGAATCATCATCTTTCTACCCATATCAAGAGCCACTATCTCCCTATCCATACCAAGACCCATCATCTTTTTACTCTTATCAAGAATCATCACCTCCTTCTTATCCATATCAAGAGCTACCATCTCCTTATTCATTTAAAATACCATCAGATCTTGAGCTTCTCATGAAAGAATGCATACATGATATAAAGACGAGTATAAAAAATGTAGAAAAACATGTGCAGTCGATTATCAAGTCACAGAAAGAGGAGCAAGCAAATTCCTTCCCAAGAGATATAATGCAAGATCCTATGAAAGAAAGTGAGGAAATCAATCAAAGAAATTTATACTCCAGTGAATTAGAGAACTTTCCACCCTCAAATATGGAAGAAGAGGAAGATGCAAAAACAAAGGAGGTTGATGCACCAACAAAGAAGGAAGATGCACAAACAAAAGAAGTTGCAAGGGATGAAAACAATTATGGGAATCTACACTTCAATGAAGCAGAGAGTGGCATGGAGGGTGAGTTTATTGAACCACCAATTCAAGAAGTTCTTGATGAAGGGTACACTCTAACCATCACACAACACCCACATGTTGAAATCAAAGAAGTGAAGATAACCAAGGGAAGCACTGAAAAGGGAATTGTGACAAAAAAACAGAAAAAAATATCTATGAAGAAGAAAAGGTCAGAAAAAAATAATCCAACCTCTACCCCAACAAGCAAGGTGAATCAAGCTAATCACAATAAAAGAAAGCTTGTTAGGAGGAATTTATATCAGGGGGCACTAATTTTCACCTCTCCCCCTTTGGAGACATTTCTTTTAACCAACTGGAAGAAGAGGAAGAAACTTCAATAATCAAGTGTCAAACTAGTGACGTTAAAGAAGCGCTTGTCGGGAGGCAACCCGATAATTTCGTATCCTTAGCTATTTTTCGTAGTAGTAATTTTCTTCCTTATTTGATTTTTACTAAATTTTTACTGTTTTTCAGATCATGCAACTATTTTAGAATAGGAACCGAACACTTCAAAAAAATTTTGTCTGTCTCCAAATTCAGCATGGGAGAGTTGAAAAAAAAAAAACATGCATGCTAGTCTCCACAACACCCTTCTTCATCCCTTTATTCCCTTTCCCCTTATTCCCGTGATCACCCCTACCTACCCCCTCATTCATTCTCCATTCAAACCAAGTCTCCCCCTTCTTTTGTATATATATATATATATATATAACCCCCTATATATATACGCCACCCTTTTTATATACATATATATAAATAAATAAATAAATTCATAAATATATATATACATATATATATATATATATATATATATATATATATATTATTTTTACTTTTCTTGTTCTTTTATTTTTTTATTCTTCTTTTATCACACTATTTGTTTTTGTTTTCAGTTCTTCTTTGCTTGAAGACAAGCAAACCTTTAAGTTTGGTGTTGACGCTTCGCTTATGAGTTTTTTCTATTTATTTTTAATGGCACCAAAGGGAGGCGAATCATCTTCACAGAGGAACACAACCTGAAGAATAAAACAACCGCTAGGATAACTAAGGTGGTTGAGTTCCTTTCATTTTTTATTCCTTCCCACTTTTACTATGTTATGTTTCGGTTTCCTGCTACTTTATTTGGTTTATTGCATGATCCTTTATTAATAGATTCATAGGTTCTAGTTTAATTTTCTGTTAAGTGCTTTAATTCTGAAAGATGTCTCATGTATTGCCCACTAAACTTGAAATCAAAAAGAAAGAAGAACAGATGTAGTGCATGAGAATTTGAGTTTAATTTTTAGAGTAGTCTCATTTACTTAGATGTGGTGGCAATACTTTTTGTTTTCTGAATGAATACTTGAATAGTGCATATTTTTTATAGTGAAGTTTATGAATGTTAAAATTGTTGGCTCTTGAAAGAATGATGAAAAAAGAGAAATGTTATTGATAATCTGAAAAATCATAAAATTGATTTTTGAAGTAAGAAAAAGCAGTGAAAAACACAAAGCTTGCAAAAAAAAATTAAAAAAAAAAAGCAAGCAGAAAAAGCCAATAATCCTTTAAACTAAAAGGCAAATGGTAAAAAGGATCCAAGGCTTTGAGCATTAATAGATAGGAGGGCCCAAAGGAATAAAATCCTGGCCTAAGCGGCTAAATCAAGCTGTCCTTAACCATGTGCTTGTGGCGTGAAGGTGTCAAGTGAAAAGCTTGAGACTGAGCGGTTAAAGTCGTGGTCCAAAGCAAAACGAGTGTGCTTAAGAACTCTGGGCACCTCTAACTGGGGACTCTAGCAAAGCTGAGTCACAATCTGAAAAGGTTCACCAGTTATGTGTCTGTAGAATTTATGTATCCGATGGTAATACTGGAAAATAAAATGCTTAAGGTCACGGCCAAGACTCATAAAGTAGCTGTGTTCAAGAATCAACATACTGAAATAGGAGAATCAAGAACACTATCTGAATTCTGAGTTCCTATGGATGCCAATCATTCTGAACTTCAAAGGATAAAATGAGATGCCAAAACTATTCACGATTGCAGTTGTAAACCCCACTATAAGAAAAGACATGAGCTTAATCGAACTCTCATTCTCATGCAAATTCACATCCTAAGCTTATATTAGTTTTGGTTGCTTGAGGACAAGCAACAATTCAAGTTTAGTGTTGTGATGCGTGAGCATCTTTCCTATCTTTTCCTAGTAAATTTGCATTTAAATTGTTGAGTTTAATCAAGAATTAATTATCTTTTAGTCACTATGGGTGCTATTTTGAGTCTTGTGCAATTCTGTTTATTTTAGGTAGCATTCAGCTGGATTTGATGGAATTTCTGCAGAAGAAGAGATGAAGGCGAATGATGTTGTCAACCCTGACCTCTCTACACTCAAACCTGAATAACTCGAGCTACAGAGGTCCAATGGATGTGATTCCAGTGGCGTTGGAAAGCTAACTTCCAGAGCTTTCCAACGATATATAATAGTTTATATTTCTTTTCCGAACTCGCTGCCAAGGCTGCGCCTAACTTGAGATTGAGATTTCTCAAATTAGGCGCAAGACACAACAATAATACGCGAGATTGGTTATGCCCACTTCAAGTTAGGCGCACTAAAGCCCAAGTTAGGCGCGGATCCTAGTGAAGTCATGTGGTCCCCATCCATCAATTAAAGATTTGCTGATTTCTATAATTAATTCTAATTTAAATTCAAATTTTAAAAATAGGAAAAGATATTATTTTTTTAGTTTTAGAAGATATATTTTAAATTTATTAGGATTAGATATAAATAGGGGGATTCCAGCTCAACATTATACCACCCCCAGAGACTTCTAATTCTATACAAATTTACATTCCATATTCCAGACTTCCAATTCTATACAAATTTACATTCCGTAATCCTAGTTTTCTACTATGAACCATGAGTAACTAATCCTCCATTGTTAAGGTTAGGAGCTCTGTCTATTTGTATGGATTGATTTTATTGCTTTATCTATTTTAATTCATGTATGGATTTATAATTTAAGAATTGTTTTCGCTCTTTATCTTATGAATTTGGGTGGAACGGAAGTATGACCCTCTTTCTATTTGAGTTCTTGTATAACTTGGAAAAGCTCTTTACTTGAATAACAGCTTGAAAACATATTCTCCTAAATTTTAATTATCTGGATTTAACGGGATACGTGACATATAATCCTTTTATTTTTTGGTAATTAGAGTTTTGTGGCATATAAACTGGAATTTGATCATGTAGCTTCTAATTGGAATTAATTGACCAAGAAATTGGTAGTTAATGAATTTTAGAGGAGACTAGAAAGGTCTAAAGAATTAGGGTCTAGTCACATATAGTTTGCCATAAATTAAATCCTACATAATTAAAATAGTTAGTAAGAAAAGTAAATCTGGAAAAATAGATAACTCTGAAGCCTTAACTGCCTTCTCAATATTTTATTTTTAACTTATTTATCTGCCTATCTTTAATATTCTAAACTTACTGTTAATGCTTTTAAACTTCCAAACACTATTTTCTGTTTGTCTAACTAAGCCTATCAAACACTATTGTTGCTTAATCCATCAATTATCGTGGGATCGACCCTTACTCACGTAAGGTATTACTTGGTACGACCCGGTGCACTTGCCGGTTAGTCTGTGGTTAGAAAATTCGCACCAATATACCAGGATACTTTCCACCTGAAAACAAACAAAAACCCACTTTAAATCAACATATGCCAAATGTCAAAATACAAAACAAAAACGCAACAAGCTCACCTAAGTAATCTACCACATCCTACTTATTTTCCTCCCATTTCAACAAATTAAACACTGAGATCAATTCTTTTCGATCAATCGCTTCGACCACATACTCAATAATATACACATCCCTAGGTCTGATAAACTCCAGGCAGAGTATATTATTAGGCTCAGAACACCACCAAATCAGGAATGTCTCCCCTAAATGCTCGTCCACATAAAAAAGAAAATCCCCTTCAACAGTTCTCATCTTCAGATACATCTCCTTAAATTCTTTAAATGACGACTTATACAACTTAAATATTGCAAACCTTGGCGAACTATTCAAGTTCACCTACCCGCCTTTCCACACACCCTTAGCTTTAAAAAAGGAGAAAAATAACTCTACTGATGGCACTTCCTCCAAAAACTCTATCAGCACCTCAAACGCACGAAGAAAAGCCATTGAGATGTAGCTGAGATGGTGCGCAGTTCATCTGCTTCAGAATCCGACATTCAAATTCGCTAAATGGAAGCTTAACCTTCAACTCTTCAAGAACACAACTATACATAAAAAAGTGTTCAAAATCCTTACCCCTATGAAAAATCCTATCACTTTCAGAACATGGCAGTAGCTCCAGTCGAACTCCAAAACCAGCCTTAACAACTTTACTCATATCTATTTCATCTACAGCTCCTTGATCCAAAAATAATGACACACAACTCCTAACATCATCATTCACCCAATCCTAAGACCAGTCTATCATCTCCTTCTTATCCTTCTCAAACCCCATCAACAAGCAGAAACAGAGGAACATGCAAAAAACTCAATGAAAAAAGAAGAAGAAGCAGAGAAAATCTGTCACATACCTCTTTTACTCATTTTCTTCCCTCTGAAACCTTCAAGCCAATTTTATCCCACAAAATAAAAAATGATTTGGAAGACACGCTATTGGTATTCCAATACAGTTACCAATGAGGTATAAAACCCGTTCAGTCCCAATAACCCACCTCTCAATCACATCAACCGTCCAAGAGAAGCCTTGGAAATGATAACACACTTAATGCCATTATTATATATCTCTCTCTCCTCATTTAAAAACTGTTTACTTTTTAACATTCATTTTTTTATTAACCTTTTTTAATAAAACATCTTGAGTTGGAGGCTCCAGGTCCAACACATTTTCCGCGTAATACACTCACGCAATCGCTGACTTATATTTCATTTAAAGCTCAACCTACTTGATTAAAACATACTCTCAGACTAAGCTTGGGGGCTATGATCAGGACCGTTACAAGATCGGCATTACAAACCATAACTCGGCAATTTACGTTACAATTCGGCAAAACGTTATAACTCGGCCTAACGAAAAACGTCTTAAGAATAATAACGTCCGATCGAATATCATCACCTATTGAAACCTAATGACTACTCATCAATTCAGGTAATCAATACTAATATAACCGACCTTTTTACTCCACTTATAAAGGTACGTTATTCTATCCTTAAGGGAGACACATTGAATTCTCGATACTGACTAAAGTTTCGGAGTGCCTTTGCAGGTACACCCCCTTGTTTCTTGCTCACGCTCTGCGCAATTGGACATCCCTTTGGAGTAAAGCTCGGCTTTCCACAAGGCGCAAAGGTCGACACCGAAGATAACAACTCGGCGTCGATTCCCAGGGACCGAGCTCTCCCTTCAGGTATCCATACAAGAACAGTTGTTTATATTCTTTAGAGTTATTTTTGTTAATAATATAAATTTTTAATATAATAATAATAATAATAATAATAATAATAATAATAATAATAATAATAATAATAATAATAATAATAATAATAATAATAATAATAATAAATCCTAGCCAAATGAAAATAATAAAAAATTCAATTATAATCTATTTTTATTTGGGTGGATGATAAAAAAAACGTTCAATTAATTGAGACACTTTTTATTATCGAATTTCTTAGAATTTTCGGAAATGATTAATAATATGAAATTGGTGAAATATCGCTTGAGAGGATCAACTATTGAGTTTTTGGATTTATTTGAATTTGAAACAAAACACGGGCTCAAGTGATGATGGAAAAGTCAAGGGATCTTTTAGTGGTGAAAAAGTTGAATAAATGACCATTTGTACCCATGAGAGATGAAAACGCTGACATTTGTACCCATGAAAGCTCGAAACTAATCTTGTACCCATGATAGATGTTGTCCGTGTGACAAAAGTGTCCTGGTTTGGATCTGAGTTTGGTTCGTGGGTTTCCGAACCTACGTGGCACTCCCACCTCCCCCCCCCCCCCAAAGCCATATCTGAGCCAACCATTCACCATCATCATCTTCATCTTCTTCACCATCATCCCCATCCATCACTGTCTCTTTCCAGCCACCATAACCTCCATCACCATCACCTCAGCACCGCCACAGCCACCTCCCTTCACCACAACCTCCGGCGACAAAAACACATGACATACACACTAACAGAGGAAATAAGAGAGCAAGGAGGAAGAGAGCAGAGAAACGAGAGATTCAGAGAGTGAGGAGAGAGCACGAGAAGAGATCCGAGAGAGGGAGGGTATTGCGCCGTCACCAGCCACCGTCGCGCATCACCACCTCCGTCAAGACGCCGAGCCACCACGCAAGAAGAGGGAGACATTGTCGTTGTTGCCAACGTCGAGGGAGAGAGCGCACGTCACGAGCAAGAGACGCTGCAAGGGGGAAGAGGAGCCGTCGTGCTCCGCCACTGTCCAGCCACCATCGAGTTAGGGCCGCCATCGCGCCTCACTATGCGTCATTGTCGAGCTTCGAAGAGGGAGAGAAAGTGCGCGAAGGTGAGAGAGAGAGGGAAAGCCGATCCTGTCACCACCACCACACCCAGTCGCCGTCATCATCACGGGAGCTCATTGCCGTCACTAGCGGGAGTCGCTGCCGCTGTCGCCGAAACCACTGTCTCCGTTTGTTGCCCAGCCTTGTCTCTGTTTCTGATTCCTCTCTTGTGTGCTGAAATCGCTGCTGCCGTGGTGGTGGCCGTGGGGTTGTTTGTGCTTAAAGGAAGCTAATACTACTGCCGCTCCATTTCTCTGTTCTTTTCAAGTTTTAGTAAGTTGTCCTTGTTCCAAAACCCTCATTGTTACCGTTCTATTTTCATGGTTGATTGAGAATTTTAAGACATTATTGCATTAGGGTTATGTCAATACCTTTGCAAGTTGTTCGATGGCATTGTTGTTGCGGGAAGCTATTGGTGCGGCTAATGCCGCTACTGCTGCTGATTCGATTTAAAGTCGTTGTCGCCGGAGGTTGTGGTGAAGGGAGGTGGCTGTGGCGGTGCTGAGGTGATGGTGATGGAGGTTATGGTGGCTGGGAAGAGACAGTGATGGATGGGGATGATGGTGAAGAAGATGAAGATGATGATGGTGAATGGTTGGCTCAGATATGGCTTGGAGGGGGGTGGGAGTACCACGTAGGTTCGGAAACCCACAAACCAAGCTTAGATCCAAGTCAGGGCACTTTTGTCACACGGACAGCATCTATCATGGGTACAAGATTAGTTTCGAGCTTTCATGGGTACAAATGTCAGCGTTTTCATCTCTTATGGGTACAAATGGTCATTTATTTTAAAAAAGTTAACTGATACAAATTTGAATCCAAAAATAGAGAATCTGATAAAAATTCAAAAAAAATAATAGAAAAATTTTTATGAATAGGACCAAAAAAAATTTGTGTGTACATTTTTTACTAATAACTTTATTACATAAATGCAACATAATAAGCGAGAAGAGAAAATGATTATAAGATAAAAAGATTTAATAAAGATAATCTTGTATAATTGTTCCAATTTATTTAAAACCAAGATGTTTTAAATAATTTAAAAAATTTTATCCATAATTAATTTTGGATAATAATAATAATATGAGTTTAATTAATATTTGTTTTAACTTCTAAAAACACATGTCAAAATTATTATTATTATTAGTAAAATTTTTTATATTTATTCTTTTAATAAATGTATTACAAATGAATTGTAAACTTAAATTTTATATATTTTTGTCATGAAAACTATTTCAATGGATAGCCTTAATATTTGTTTTTTCTTAGATAAATTAATAGTAATAATAATAATAAATATTTAGTTAAAGTCATATTTTAGGAGTATAATAATAAAGTGATTAATAGATGTGATATATTAAAATTATAGAAAAAAAGACTAGACAATAAAAAAATAGCTGAAGAAAATGGGTCATATCAAAAGTGGAGGAATAAAACATAAGGATGTAAAGAGGAAAGAAGAGTGAAATAGAAAATATGAGAAGAAGGGCTATTTTTTTTTATATTATAAATGGAAGAGTGTAATAATATATTGATATTACATTAATTTGGTATAATGTATCGATATGAGGGTTGTTAATGTCACAAAAAATTGTGACTAACGATTTTGAAGACGGAACAAAATATAAATAAAAATGAGACTAACAATTTGAAGTAGAATAAAAAATAAATTAAAATGAGACTAACAATTTAAAGTAAGACAAAAAAATTTTAAAATCTGTCTTTATGAAATCGGTAATGTCGATTTAATTTTTTTAATTTAATTTTTTTTTATTTGTAAACGTGAGTAACGAGTAATCTTCTCTATGTAAAAAGAATTCGTGAATAGAATCCCATCACAATTATCTATTTTTTCTTCTCCTTCTCTTTCTATGCTATTCTTCTGGTTTCTTTTCTTTTTGTATTACTTTTTATTTATTTATTTTAGTAAACAATTTGAATACATATGAATATTAATAACAATCTCTCATAATAAAATAATAGCAATAATATAACACCCTAATTATCAAAATGTCATGCTTTCGACTGCGTCATTCTGAAAGCTTGAGTATTACGACAACTTTTAAAATATTTAATTCTAAAATATGAGCCTATTTAAAACTTAAACCGTAATTTTCCAAAAGACCGTTTAAAACAAAACATAAATCCATACTTATAACCATATACATATATATACATAGTATTAACTTACAAGCTTTACATATCAAAATCCTATCTCTCTTACAGAACTTGCAAACTTAAAGGCGAGGAAAATATAAATACTAAAACAATACAAAAATATCGTTTAAACAGAAAGAAATAAGTTCTTCCGAACTTCGGCGTCCATAACCTGAAAAGAGAAAAGACCTGTAGGGGAGTGAGAACATCGTCCTCGCTGGTTCTCACTATGGGGTTAGGGAATTATTATAATAGGATACATGAATATAAAGTTGTTTCTAAAGTGCCGTGATTAATAGCCGCCTTATGTATCTTTTCAAAACCAAAGATTTAATATTCAAAATCTGAAATTCTTTTTAAAAGAGGAAGCTGTTAATTCTTCAAAAATCCTAAACCCTTTTAAAAGTTTTCTTAAATAGTATGAATGACCAAACTGTTCCAAGCATAGGTTCATTAAGTTTATGCTGAACCAGGTTTAGTTTTTCATACTTTTCTAAACTAAAAACACAAACCACACGGTCTTCGGCCCATCTCATAATCAACCACGGTCCTAGGCCCAAGCAACTCAATCAACAATCAATTCACCACAATCCAACCAATTTTTAGTCACAAACACAAGTAGGTTCAAACACAATCAAGCAGTTACACAAGTAGAGCAATTAGCAATTAAACATAAATAATCACATAGGCAAACCAATTACAACATGCACACCCAAACAATGTCATATAGATGCATATAATAAATGCCTGCCCTATGGCTGATGATACCTGGTAGCTAACCATGGAGTGAAACGCCCATGCGGAGCAAGTGGATTTGAGCTACAACTCCCTTACGACTACCCGCTTAACCCAGAGCCAGTGGAATAACCACTACTGCGGCTACCACCCAGGCGGGTGTTTAAAGCTCAACCTGGAGCCAGTGGGATGAACCCCCATCCTTGCTACTACCCAGGCGTCACAATCACTGACCTGGAGCAAGCGAGACGAACCACCGTCCTTGCTACTACCCAGGTATCTCAAACAAATATTCATTTATGCTATATATCACTTTCTCCTCAAATCACTTTACCTTGAAACCAAAAGTCCTTTCTCTTTATAGCATTCTTTTTCACACCATCTAATTTTTCCAAACCAACCTCAAAATCATTTCATTCTTAAACCATCCACTTAACCACTTTAAATTAGGAATTATCAATTAATTACCACCACAAAGTCTCAAAATTTTGAGGGAGAATCTACCAAATTTAATTTCTTAGATTCATTAAAGATCCTTTAAAAACATTGTTTTCCCAATGTGAATCAAAATCAAATCACAGAAATCAGAAGTCCTAAACAATTTTCAAAGCCGAATCACTTAGAACAAAACCAGCCCATTCAAATCAAAACCACCTTCAAGTTCACTTTTAAAACCAATTCTCTGACTCCTTCCAAAACGTCACAAACAGAGTTACTCAATCAAAATCTAATTTCCTTTAAATCCACTAATATTCTTCCAATTGAAATCCTCAAGTCAAATTCAAAAAACATAAACCCTTTTCACATTTAAAACAGCCTTAAGACATAAGTTTCTTCGAAATGACTTGCTCCCAAAAGAGATATAATACTTTTCTCGAGAAAACAAGACTAAATTATAATTTTCATTTCAATAATTCATTTCAAAACATGGTTCATCACTCTCTTGGATAATTCAAGTAAAATAGTAAAAGTCTTAAACTCATAATTTTCCAAATAACATTTTAATAAAATCTCAGATTTTATAGAAATTTCGGCAGCATCTCCCCTAAAACTTGGACTTTGCCACCCTTTCTGGGTCCCAACCAAACCATTCTACAACCCTTTCCAACGAGTTCAAAACCAAATCAGTTTAAAATCAGACAAATTTCAAAGATTCAAATCATTCTCATCTTTCAAGAAAACATATTCAAACTCAATTCATTTTCAATGAACCAAACTCATTTCCAAAACTTTATAGAAATAATGTAGCATCCATCTATCTAACAAAACCAAACCACAATCCACTCAAACAACAATTGTATTCATCTTAAAAATAGCCCAACAATACATAAGACTTATACAATCACTAAAAGCACATTTATCACATTAATATCCATTTATAACAATTCCAAACTATAAAATTGAGTTCTCTGAAAAAGCCTCTACCTCGATAAGCGAAACGATAACCCAAACGCGTCAAGGAATTCATTTCCTCTCGACCCGAAGTCAACAGAAGCCACAACTTCAGCTCCAAACCATATACGCAGTAACCGCAGCAACATAAATGCGACATGCAACATTCAAAGCTCGACCCTACGTTACCAGAACCTCAGAGTTACAACCAAACATAACAGAAATCTTATACGCTACCGACGAGGGTTTCAGAATGGAGATACCTACTGTAACAAGGAAGAATAGATGAACTGATCGACAGTAGCTCCGGTGGTGGCTCCAGCGGCAGCAACTCGCGATAAATAAACTCCTAGCACAAACAACCTCAACAACGACTTTCATGGTAATAACAAACTTAATGGATAAGGAAGATCTGAAGCAAGGTTAGAGCGTACCAAGACAGAAGCTTCAGTGGCAGTTTTCGACGGTAGCAGCGGCAACGATGGCTCGATGATGGAGACGCAGGTGGCTTCCTTCGCTTCCATCGCGTTCTGGTCGCGTTTCCCTCTTCTCCTTTGGCCAGATTTGCGTCGACGGCAGCTTGACAGTGGTGTGGAACAACAACTGGGCACGGCGGCTAGACAGGTCGCGGTCCTCCCTTCCTTGCGTGTCTTCCTCTCCTCGCGGTTCTGTTGCTCGACGGCTGTTCATGGACGGTTCGGCGGCGAGGCGTGGCACAGCGGCGGCGCGGCTTCGCTTCCTTTCCCTCTCTCAGATCTCCTCTCCTTCTGTCAGTAGCAGCGACGATGGTGGCAGTGACACCCACCGCGCCACCTTCCCTTCTCCCCCATCTCCTTTCTTCTTCGGTCCCATTCCTTCTTCCCCTTTCTTTCTTTTTCTTTCTTTCTTTCTTTGTGGGTGTGGGTGTTTGTGTGTGTGAGGGTGAGCCGTGGGTGAGGGGTGGGGGTGTGGCTACTGTTTGTGTGTTAGAGGGTTAGGGTAGAAAATTAGGTTTAGATAAAATTAGGATTAGGTTAGATATTTTTATTAAAACAAAGGTAGTAGTGTAATTTTTATGAAATAAATAAGAAGTAGGATAATCATAAAAATCAAATTAAATATAGAGTATTTATTAATAAAAAATACCTTTTAATTACCAATCTTTAAATAATTTTCAGTTAAATACCAATTTAACAAAAATTAAAAATAAGTAAAATCAATTCTCCCTTATTTACAAAATAAGGGTAAAAATCTAATTATTTAAAATTAAGGCATATAAAATATTCACTATTTTTCAATTATAAGAAGTCTAAATAATAAATAAGAGTTTACTCAACTTTTATATAAAAAATCTCTAAAAATAGTCTTAAATAAATATAATACCTCTTAGATAATTTATTAATGACTTTTTAAAATTTGGAGTCTTACATCCTACCTCTTAAATATACACATTACTAAGTGATCGGTCACCTTATAAACTCGGTCTTTATTATGCATTATGAGTCATAACTCGGCCTTAATTATCATTCATTCTTTGCTTCTAACCAACACCTTCATTACCGACTTAATGATCATCATTTCCATCTTAATGACCAAACAGTATATCATTCATCAATTTTATGCCTATATAAAGAACCTTCTATATCTAATCTCAGGGACAACACCTGATAAGCTCTGTTTCATGTCTTACATTCTATATTCATAGAATTATTATAGAGAACATATGATAAGTTCTATTTCATGTTTAACATTCTATAATCATAGAATTCTTACACCTCTTAAACACTTACTGACTTGAACGTCGGAGTGTCTTTTGTAGGTACTCACCCACTGTGTTCTTCGACGTCCTTCTCACTCCATTAAAAAAAAGGCGTATTATAACAACGCAAGAGACGAGCTATACCTCGGAAGTTCATCCACACAAGAACAATTGGCGCCGTCTGTGGGAATGAGTAAAATAATTCCTACTCTCCTCAGGTTCATAAAACTTGAATTACATTCAAATTTTTGAACCAATTTCAACAATCTTATTTAAGATTTTATTTAATACCTCTTATCAAATTTTAATCTATCGTAACTTTTTATAAAGTATGTACTTTATACATTCGAATTGCTTCATTTTTACGTATCATAATATTTTACATCTCATAATCGATCAATGAACCGATCCGAGAAGAAACTTGACTTTCAACCGATTCGAGAAGAAACTCGGCTTTCAACCGATCCGAGAAGAAACTCGGCTTTTAACCATTCTGAAAACAAATTCGGCTTTCAATTGATCCGAAAAGAAACTCAGCTTTCAACCAATTCGAGTACAAACTCGCCTATCAATTTTGCTAATTTTTTCAAAGTTCTCTACTTACACAAGTAAAATTATATATTTTATTCACACATGCTTTTACATTTATATTTTGTGTAACTAATATTTACTAATTTATTAGTTATATTCAAACATCAATATATGTTCTATACTTTAAATAATTCTTACAATTAGTATACCTTTTTTCTCTCTATTCTTATCTATATTTTTGCAAGACAATACTCATCGTTTCCTATTTCTATTACTAAAGATCATTGATTCTTGTATTTTTATTTTAAAAAAAGAAATAAGAAAGAGACATCCTATATCAGGATACAAAGCCATTCATTTACAATGACATATAACAACCATGTCAATTGAATTTTTATTTCATCATGTATTATATTCTTATTACTTGATGATTTTATTTATACAATTAAATGACAGTAATGATGAGTTCAAATCTTAAAATTGGATTCCATCAAAAATCAATTAAATATAACTATTATACTATTCACTTTATGCTATTAAATTTTATATTACTGTTTGTTTAATGCAGAAAGTTAAGCAAAAAATAGTTACAAACATGCAAATTTGCTATTTTTGCACAAAGAATATACCCCATAGCTAAATAAGATTTATTATATTATTAAATGACTAACTATTTTATTGCTTTATTAACAAGTCAATGCAGATTCTACCAAAACAAAATTATAATATTAACAAATAAAATTAAATAATTCACATTTGGTATGTATGACATTCATATGTCGTCTTCTTCTCTACGATTATCAACTTTCAATGTATATTTTTCTACTTTGAGTTCTTGTACTTTTACAATATATATCATTCAATATATGTTATAATTTTATACATATTTATTTTTTCAATTGATCTTATTCATGTCATATGATCTTTAATATAAATTGTAAATATTCAATAACTAATTATTTTGAGCGAGAAATTCATCAATAAGTTGTTGTGGATCGAAAAAAATTTCCAAGAAAATTAATCATTATATCCTCGGATCATACAATCGATTCCGCCAATGGATATCTATTTCTAAAATTTTCAGTTCACATACAATCGAATGCTATATGCATGACATGAAAAATTGTTCTCAAATGGAAAAGTATCCCTCACACAACTATCTTGATTGAATGACTCTTACCACTCAATTATTTTTTGAATAAGTGCCGACATAATAACCCGACTAAGTTTGGGGGCTCACCGTATCGTTATTCACTTATCTTTTAACCGAGTTATAACTCATTTTATTTTTCTAAGCTTAGCCTGGATCATATGATCGGTAGATAAAGCTTGGAGGCTGTGATCCATCACTTTATAAACTTGGTCTTTATTTTGCATTATGAGTCATAACTCGGCCTTAACTATCATTCATTCTTTGCTTGTAACCGACACCTTCATTACCGACTTAATGATCATCATTTCCATCTTAATAACTAAACAGTCATAACATGAATATTATTCATCAATTCTATGCCTATATATAAGAAACCTTCTATATTTAATCTCAGGGGCAACACATGATAAGCTCTATTTCATGTCTTACATTCTATATTCATAGAATTATTATAGAGAACACATGATAAGTTCTATTTCATGTTTAACATTCTGTAATCATAGAATTCTTACACCTCTTAAACACTTACTGACTTGAGCATCGGAGTGTCTTTTGTAGGTACTCACCCACTGTGTTCTTTGACGTCCAAGTTATTCTCACTCTATCAAAGAAAAGGCGTATTACAACAACGCAAGAGACGAGCTATACCTCGGAAATTCATTCACAAAATAACACTAAGAATAATTTAGTTGCCAAAAATTTTGAATTCAAAATACATGAGACAAATGTACGAGGGCTGCTACACATACAAGTTCTTTTGGTATACAAGTTCATATAAGTTGGTCCAAATCCAACAAAAATAATTTTCAATTTAAATTGCATGTAAACACGTGCTTCCCTAGCTCTTGAATAGCGTAAACGGTTCTTCTCCCTCAATCAAAACCGTAATGCTCAAAATTCAAATAAGGATCAAAATATCTCAAAATCGTCACAAAAAGTGAAGGAAGTTACGAAGCTGAATTCAAAAAGAATTATAAAAAAATGAAATAAGAAGATAAAGAAGAAGAAAAGGCAGCAGCAAATGAGGAGAAGGAAGAGGAAGAGTTTTGAATTATACAGAACTTATCAGCACACATACATTGAAAATTCTTAAACAATACACTTAAATATCTTCGTATTACGACACCGAAATTTGCTGCAAATACAGAAAAATATTTCCTCTAATACTGCATTTTTTTCTTCTTCTTCTTTTCCTTATTTCTTTCTTTCTTTTAGTTGAATGAATGTAAGTTCATCATCTTCCAAGTAATTTTGTAGCATTATGTGTTTCTTCTTCTTCTTGGTTGATTTTTTTGTTTTTATTCTTGTTAAGAGAGTAAAACAAGAAGAAACTTGAGAAGGTAAAACAACAAGGAAAAGATGAATAAGAAAAATCAAAGAAGAAGATGGTAATGATGAGGAAAAAAAAGAAGAAGAAGAAGCAGAAGATGAGGAGGAGGAAGAGGAAGAGTTTTGAATTATGTAGAACTTATCAGTACAAAAATACCGAAAATTCTTAAACAATACACTTAAATATCTTCGTGTTATACCGAAATTTACTGCAGATACAGAAAAATGTTTCTTCTAATGCTGCATTTTTTCTTTCTTTTAGTTGAATGAATGTAAGTTCATCCTCTTCCAAATAATTTTGTAGCATTATGTGTTTCTTCTTCTTCTTTGTTTGATTTTTTTTGTTTTTATTCTTGTTAAGAGAGTAAAACAAGAAAAAATTTGAGAAGATAAAACAAGAAAAAAAAAAGATGAATAAGAAAAAAAAAGATGATGATGACGATGAAAAAGAAGAAGAAGAAGAAGCGGAAGATGAGGAGGAGGAAGAAGAAGAGTTTTGAATTATGCAGAATTTATCAGCACACATACACCGAAAATTTTTAAACAATACATTTAAATATTTTCGTGTTACAACGAAATTTGCTGTAAATACAAAAAAATAATTTTTTTTAATGCAGAACTCTTACATTACATTCAATTCAAACCATCAATGATGAACAACAATTTTCACAAACAAAAACAACATTATTCACCTACAGAATCATAAACTACTAATGAAAACATTAACTAGAATCGAACCACACCTCAGCCACTTGATTGGATTCAAAACAATAATCAACTTCGTTCTGGTTCAATTGACAATCTGAACTTGAATTATTCATTATCTTCAACAACAAGATAACTGTTCAAAACTGATTTTAGAGCTTGATTTCAAAAACATAGAGAACGAACGAAGAGAAACGCAGAGAACGCAGAGATGGAAGAAAACGTAGATAAAAACATTGAGAAAATTTGAAAACGGAAATGAAATCCTTTCGAAAAAGGCAGTTATATATTCGCGCGTTGATTGAAAAGTTGGTTAGATAGTGGCGCGTGAGGTAAATTAGGTTAAAAAGACTTGTATGGACTTATATAAAAGAATGACTTGTATATGGAGAATAATTGTTAATGTACCCTGATAAATTCCAATTTTGTGGTTTATCTTGTGCTTAATTTGGGTGGTTTTATCAAATTTTCTCACATTTATTCAATGAAATAGCATGGTTTTGTAATTCTGCCTAAATTTGTGCTTAAGTGTGAAAACATGATTTTTAGGCCTTAAAATAGCTAAATTTAATTCACTTTAATTCCATTCGATGCCTTGATGTATTTGTTGAGTGATTTCAGGTTCATAAGGCAAGTATTGGATGGAAGAAGTGAGGAGAAAAGCATGCAAAGTGGGAGAACTCATGAAGAAATGAAGGAACCGTAAAGCTGTCAAGCCCGACCTCTTCGTACTCAATCGACCATAACTTGAGCTACAGAGGTCCAAATGAGGCAGTTCCAGTTGCGTTGGAAAGCTAACATCTGGGGCTTCAAAATAATATAAAATTTGCTATATGTTGCTTCATGTATAGGGGCGCGCACGTGCCATGTACGCGTGCACGCCGATGCTGCTCGTGGCCCACTAAAGTGAAATTGCCCCCAGCGATTTCTGAAACACTTTGGGCCCAACCCAACTCATTTCTAATGCTATTTCATACAAAATTCAAGCTTGGGCAAGGGGAGAGTAATTTTTTGTAACTTAGCATCATGTAGGTTAGTTTCTAGAGAGAGAAGCTCCCTCTTCTCTCTAGAATTAGGGTTCTTAGGTTAATTTCATCTTAGATTCATGTTTAATTCCTTGATTTCATCTTGTTTCCTCAACTTCCAAGAAAATATATTTAAGTACAAGGGCTAAAGCCATAGCAGTCAAATCAAACCTACAATTGAATTGAATTGTTAAAAAGATTTTACAAACTTGCAAGAAAGGAGATGATCATGGGTGGAAACATGTAATTGAGCAATCGAACCCTCACCGGATGTGTATCTGCTCTAGTCACTCAAGTGTATGGGGTTGATTCACTCAATTCTCCCCTAATCATGTTTTTCAAGATTTGTTTTTCATCTAACAATCAACAATTATTTCATGCATGCATACAAGTATCATGAGGACTTCCCATAGGTTGTAATGGGATTAGGGTCAAGGTAGGAGGACGCATATGGTCAAGTGGGCTTGAGACTTGAATCTTTGATTAACTTAAACTTCCCACCTAACCTATGACAACCTATACAATTCTAAACAAACCTAGCTATCCATTCTTCACTTTTTCACACACTCATGCATTCTCTTTTTGATCACCACCCATATGCATTGACTTTTATTGAACCTTGCTTTGGGGCATTTTTGTCCCCTTTTTATTGTAATTCTTTTTCTTTCTTTTTTTTTCTATATTTTTTTCTTTTTATTATTATTAATTTTTTTTCATTAATTTTTTTTCTTTTCAAACTAATATATATATATATACAAGAACATCAATGCATATGGTTTACATATGATTAAAACATGAGTATGTACCCAGTTTCCAAGATTTTTCAACAAAAACATAAACACACTTTTATCTCTACCCAATGTACCCAACTTTTCCAAAATCAAGTAATGAACACTCTCACTAGCCTAAGCTAATCAAAGATCCAAATTAAGAACATTTATTGTTTTTCACTTAGGCTTGTAATGTGCTACAATTAAGAACAAATGGGTTAAGCATAGGCTCAAAATTGGCTAACAATGGAAGATAAAAGGTAGGCTATTTGGGTAAGTGAGCTATTTGAACAATGGCCTCAATCATATAAATGTATGTATACACAAAGTAATGGACATAAAGAATCAAACAAATCAAAGATTACAATCATAGGAAGAGAATAATGCACACAAGAATGAAAATAAGTGGTTATATATGATGTAACCACACAATTAGGCTCAAATCTCACATGCTTGTGTTCTTAGCTCAAAAGTCATGTTTCACAAAGTATATAATTCAAGCAAGTTCTAAATTTTTTTTTTCAATCAATTGGGGTGTCTTATAGATAAAATCCTTGGAAAATATCATGATTTTGACTAAGCTTATTATATACATATGCAAAATAAGAAAGTGCAACTAAGAATCCTAAAATGAAATGCAAAAGTGTTGGGATTAGAAACTTGTTACCCAAAAATGCCGAGTGGTCAGACGACCTCCCCACACTTAAAAGTTTGCACCGTCCTCGGTGCACTAAAAAAAATGAGCAAGGGGGTACGGCGACTTTCCGAGTTGCCACCTTTAGTTGGTAGGTCAACCGGTAGCTGCGTGTTCTTCCTTCTGCTTCCATTTTGGCTTATGGTGCATCGATCATGAAAAACAAAAAAAAAACACCGTAAGATGAGAAAATACAAAAGCAAGGAAGCGTGAATTGTTGGAATGAGGTGAATCACTAGAATTGAGCGAGTGAATTAGTGTGACATTAATGAAAAATAGGTGTGTGGGTTCTAAAATTGCGCGCGGTTTAGAACACACACACACGCTAGTATAAAAAGCTGTCACATTTACACAAAAGAAAGCATACACTTCACTCATTCTAGTGTGCTTGAGATACTTTAAAAGACTTGTAGGTTAGGGAAACCAAACAAGTAGTGAAGAAGCATAAAAGCATTCAAGCCAAAAGTCAAGTAATTGTGAAATTGGATGATGAATGGACATTGATTGATGTGTAAGTAAACTTGGTGAACAAAATGGTATAAAGAGCTCACACATCAAACAATGACACATATTGAAGTTGTTGCAACACCTAAGTGACATAGAGGTGAAACACATGGATTCTATGGAACTTAGGAAAAAGGATATAGAAGTCAAAAATCATTTCACATAGCAAGCATGGTCCACAAAGCTTGAAAAGCTCAAAAATATGTCGCTAGGTAAGCTTTCGATCCAGTTTCACAATTTCACAAACTCAATGCATGAAATAGGTGGTGATCAATTAGAGCAAGCATCCTAAAAAAATGCATTGATAATGTACAATTGCCTAATAGATGATGAATGCATGGTGGCCAAAACATGCAATTCAAAGAGTTAAGATGTATGAAGGCAACGTAACAAGTACTTGGTATTCAAAAGTGTTAAGCATGAAAAATTCCAAACTAAGTAACCAAATACAACCCCAACAAAGAAATCCAACAAGTACAATTAACAACAATGATGTTAAACTAACATCCTATCAATAAGCAGCAGCAGTAAATAGTAAACAAGATTAGTAATCCAACACTTATAATGGAAAACAAAAGTTAAATGAAAATTAAAATAACTAAAAGAAATGGTGTTACATGATATTTGGTAGTGTTAGATGATGTTTGAAGGGTGGAAAGAAAAGAAGAGAAGAGGGAATAAGGAAAGAAATGGAAAGAAGAGAAGAAAAGAAGGTGAGTGAAACAGGGCAATCCACGCGTGCGCGTCATGTGCGCGTAAGCGTGGATTGATGAAAATGGAAGCGACGCGTACGTGCGGCTGACGCATACGCGTGTATGGCAAAGCAGAGAGTCGACGAGTACACGCAAGGTACGCGTGCGCGTGCCCTGTGGCACAAAGTTGGCACACTTCAGGCACAACTCTCGGGTGAATGTATAGGAAGTGGAAAAATTCAATCCACGCGTACGCGTACATGGCGTGTCTGCGTGGATGGCCGAAATTGCTTGATTTACGCGTACGCGTGGAGTGCACGTGCGCGTGGGTGGTGCTCTGTTTTTCAAAATTTTTCTATATTTTTGCACCAAACCAAGCATTCCAAACCTCCAAACAGCTACCAAAACATCATAAAACCTTATTTGACCTACTAGGGTCCCAAATAAACTCAACTAAGTAATCAAAACATGAAATTAAACCTAAATTACCAATATTTACAAAGAGGAAAATGGAAGGATATTACCATGGTTGGGTGTCTCCCACCTAGCACTTTTGTTTATTGTCCTTAAGTTGGACTTATGGGGAACTCCTCTCAAGGTGGCTTGTGCTTGAAGCCATCTTGGAACATCCACCAATGCTTGGTTCTCCATTGTGGCTCGAGATTTCTTATCATTTGCACCAAGTGTTGATGGAGTTCTTCACAAGTTTGGGGCTCCCAAAATTGATTTTCTCCTTGTAATCTGGGGTCCCACACTTTGTTTTCACACCCGTCTTGAAGTTGACTCTCATTATTAGCCCATCCGGGTGGTGAACAAGGTGAATTCTCTATAAAGTGACCAACAATCCTTCTAGACCCATCTAGGTGAGCACTACTCCAACCTTTATATCTCATGTTTGATGCATCAACCATAATGAGCCTTGATTTACAACGCCAACCACGAAACATCTTTTTCTTACGCTTCATCCCACAAAGCATCCTAAGTTGGCCATCCGTTTCAAGCAAACCATATTCAAGTGGGATAATAAAGCTAATAGAAATGAGTTTCACCCATTTAAATGAAGGTGTAGATGGCAACCTAGGAAAAGGTGATTCCAAGGATCTTGACAAAGCGTATTCAATTCCCATCCTCCTTTTCCTAAGGATCTCCACCTCTTCACAAGTTTTCTCAAATGTGATCCTTTGTTCAACAATATTATCTAAGCCTTTTCCCTTACTCAAGTCATAATTGGGAGGGTGAGAAAAATTTACCTCCACAACGCTTTCAAACCCAACAGGAGAAGGTTCTTCATGCTCAAAGGATTCTTCACCACTAAGACTTGATGCTTGATCTTCATCACCAAGGGGACTCAATTCTTGCTCTATCCCATCTAATTCTTCATAAGGGA
This sequence comes from Arachis hypogaea, assembly GCF_003086295.3. Lineage (NCBI taxonomy): Eukaryota > Viridiplantae > Streptophyta > Magnoliopsida > Fabales > Fabaceae > Arachis > Arachis hypogaea. The sequence goes on from NC_092055.1 coordinate 134,660,937, forward strand.
TATGCCTTGGAGGTTGTGCACATTCCTCCTTAGTATCAAATTCAATCATCTTGGAGGGGTTTTCTCCAATCCTAGACTCCCAAGGTGGTTTCGCATCTCCTAAGTCTTCAACCACTTCTTCCTCTTCTTCAATAATCTCTACCTCCTCCTCTTGTTGCATTTCTTGCTTTAACTCCTCTTCTTCACCTTGGAGCTTCAAGTTCACTCCCTCACTAAGCTCCTTCATTGCTTCTCCACATTCCACAATGGAAGTGCTTTGATCGCATAGGCTTAGGCGGGATGAGACTATGTTGCCAATGGCTTCTACCATGATAGTCATTTTTGCTCTTAACTCCTCAAATTTCTTTTCATCCTCCTCGTGTTGCCTTAAGATAAGAGATTCAAGATCCCTTAATTCTAGCATAAAGGCTTCATCGGGAGGTGATGGTGGAAGAGAGGGTTCATTGTTTGAGGGGAAGGTATTATAGTCGGAAGGTGGTTCTTTTAGGTGGAGTTGTGGTGGTTCAATATTTTCCATTCTTTCCATTTGTTGCACAACACACTCCATGGTTGCTTGAAATTGATCCAATGATTCCTTGAGACGATCCCTTGACTCTTGTTCCTCTTGGATATCACGAGTAGGATCATATGACTCTTGGATTGAAGGACATGAGTATTCTTCCATAGGAGGTTGTGGTGGAAAGTAGAGTTCATCTTGTGGTTGAAAGTTTTCATGTATTGGAGGTGGTTCATCTTGGTAATAATATGGAGGGGGCGGCTCTTGAAAATGTTGATGTTGGAGTAGTGGTGGCTCTATGTGTGGTTCATATGGCTCATATGATTGTTGGTAGGATGGATATGGATTAGGGTCATATGAAGATGGTTGGTAAGAAGGGGTTTGTGAGTATGGTTGAGGGTTATGTTGGGGATATGACTCATAGGCATATGATGGTTGTTCTTGAAAGTCACAAGGGGATTCACCATAGCCATTGGATTGATATGCATCATAGAATGGCTCTTCTTCATAGTGCATTGGTGGAGGTTGTTGCCATGAGGATTGATCATATGCATATGGCTCCTCCCACCTTTGGTTATCCCATTTTTGATACACATCTTCATTGTAGCCCTCATTTCCTACAACATAGTTAGAACCAAACTCATAGCCAAAGTGAGAATTCATGACAGCAAGAGAAAATGAAAACAAAATCAAATAAGAAGCAAAAAAATTAAATCCTAAAACTAGCAAAAACTAACAAAGAAGCAAAAGGTAAACCTATTTACAATATTCACATATATACAATAACCAATAACATAACACCATTGCAACTCCCCGACAATAGCATCATTTTGATGATTGGACTCTTTGTTGGTCTAGAACTATACTTACAACGAGAATTCAATTGAGAAATTCTATATCAACAAAATCCAATCATCATACCCCTTATAACACTTGCTGATTTTAATAATCATAAATAAGAATAACAATGTCCAGCAACAACAAATTAATAATGACAACAATATCAACATTATTAACCATAAAGATTACAAAAATAATTATAATAACAACAATCATAATAATTATTAAAAGTTAATAACATTATCAGTAAAAATATAACAGTTTCAATAATAATAATAATAATAATAATAATAATAATAATAATAATAATAAATAAATAAATAAATAAATAACACATATCTACTAAAATCTTAAAAATACGACACCCACATATTCATCTAGACTAATTAGCATATTCATATTAACTTAATATACTAAGAATTATTATTTTAACTAACATTTAGACTATAATAACACTTATATAAACAAATTAAGTTATTTATAATTAATATTAACATTTTACTATAAAAAATACTTACATGTACAGAATAATCAAAATATTTTACAATATATTTATTCATTAAATTTTTTTTTCACCATTTTAAAAAAAAAAAACCTACAGAAACAAAAAATGCACAAAGCTTCAAATGGGGTAACAAATGGTTATGTGAAAGAAGCATAGAAGAAGAAGAGAGATTCTAAAATGGGTTTGGTGCTTCTTAATGATGAGTGGAGGCATAAGGTGAGAGAGTGCTTGGAGTCACGGACCACAAAGGGAGGCTTGCATGCGTGCCACGTAGTTGCACCAATAAATCGGTACTACCGATTTCAATGAGGATCCTAGCCGTTGATCACCAATCCAACGGTTGCTGGCCTCTCTCTCAAGTGGGCCCTCAGCATTTCTATTTCTCTTCCGCATGCACCTCTCTTTCTCTCTTGTCACGTGGTGCAACTCCATGAAATTGGTTGCTTCAATTTTTTAAACTGATCTCAGCAGCAATGATTCAACGGTTCTTGATTATTCTTCCACCTTCTCTCTTTTTACTGAAATCGTCAGTAATGATTTCTTTTAAAATTTTATTAATGATTTTTGTGGACACTGTTATAAAGCCTATATATGTGAATTACACATCCAAAAGTCTCATTTCGGCGTATTACACAAATTTAATTGCATATAAAAAATAATTAGCGTAGAAAAAGAAAAAAAGCGATACCAACACACAAATTTTAATAAATAAAGAATTTATTTTCTTATATGCGTTTGTGATTTGTTAAATTGTTAACACATTAGTCACTTTAAACAGTGAAATATATAGTTCTTTAATCTATAACTATAAAACATTAAGATATCACTTCCTGCTATCATAATGATTTAAAATCAATGTACAGGAGTAGGACAATGAGAAGATTAATGATAAAATACCAGTACTTTTATAAGAAGATCACTTTATTGGAATATTATTTAACTGTCATTCATTGTTTTATTTAGTGCTTTGTTTCTGAAATTTTACAAAAATCTGTGAAGAATCAACTTTTAGTATATAACATATGAGATCTTTAATATTTTTTCTAATTTTATCATTTGCCACTAAATATATAGTATTGTTTTTATAAGGAAGGGGACTGAGATTCTAGTTTATGTGTAGGTGTCATGCTGAAACTTGCTCGTGAAATTTTTCAGTGGACTCATGGATTGAAGAAAGGTGTTATATTCTTTATTTAATATTGACGAGGAGGAGGGTCTCAATGGTGCTAAAAATTTATTTTTATTAGGTTGACTATTGAATTTTTAAATTTTTTTAATTGTCCTATTTTAATTTTTTGTCGTTGAATTTCATTGGATCAAGACTTTTGTTAATTATTGTGTATTTGTATTCTATGATTTCAACGTTATGATTTTGTGAAATGGTACGACAAATTTTTTTTTTAATTGATTGAAAAAACCGAACAAACCAAATCAAACCAAACCGATTTTAATTAGTTTGATTTGATTTGGATGGTTTTGATTAAAAAATTGAACCAAACTAAATCACAGTTTAATTAAACAATTAGTTTGGATGACTTTTTTTTTAAAAATCGAATCAAAACGCACCGCAAACACCCCTAATATTTTATATAATCGAATTTTTGAACTCTTTTTTTATTTTATGGTGGAGAGCTTTAACAAACTATCGAAAAAAATTGAAAATATATAAAAAAAAAATATTTTTTCAATAGCTTCTAATAAAATATTTTCTATATAACTCAATTAATATATTTATTAGCAAGATACTTATAATTAATAAAGTGACAATGACATTTAGGGCCGGGGAGTGTCCATTTATGGTGCAATTTAATGATATCTTTTGTAGTGCAGTTTTAAACTGTAGGACACTGATTTATCTTTTTCTTGTAATAATGGTGCCTGTCTAATCATGTTTTCGATGTCAATATCTAAGTGCACTAAGACACGTATGATGTGATGATTGATGGTGTGTTATAACCCCCTCTTTTTTTAAGATCCAGGGAACAAACAAACCTTCAAATAATAATAATAATAACAATAATAATAATAATAATAATAATAATAATAGAAGTAAATTATTAAAATAATACTCAAAAGTAATTCATTTCACCCATAAAAATGTCTTGAAAAATATGAATGACAAATAAGTTATTAAAAAAAATTTAAAAACAAAACAAAAATAACAAGAGGTTAAATATGCATTCTCAAAAAATATTTTAAAGATCATATTGAGATGTAATTTTTTGTAAATATTATTAAAAAATAAGAACTTTTTCATTTCTAAAATTTGGTGATTTTACGACAAAAAAAATTAGAAAAGAAGACGGTCTACGGGGGAGGAGGAAGAATTCTTGGGGTCAATGGCGAAGCAAGGCACGGCCAAGTAGATACCAGTGCACGGCGCAGTCAGAGGCGGAGGGTGGCGACGACAACTACAAATTGTGGTGGTGGAAGCGTCGGTGGGCGACGGAGGGGTAAGTTCGCGGCGGGGCCAAGCAGGGCAGGGGAATTAGCAGTTTCCATGAAAGATGGCAGAGAACGAGGGAGACATATACCGATTGAACGGCATTACTCACGTTGCGGGATTTAACGACGAAGAAGTCAGTTGTCAAACTTGTTTATAATCTGTATAGTTGATGTAATTATCTTAATGTAATCTATATAGTTTGTAAATTAGTTATTTGTTAACATTTTAGGCTTAAAATGCTTAGGAATGTTGTGGTTGTTGTAGGGTTAAGGGTGGATTTCACTTTTAATATATGTTTTTGTTGTTATTATGCGTTGTTGAGTTTGCAACTGTATATTCTTGTTTTATCAGCCAACTCGATGTGTTAGGAGCATTCGTAGGCAATAGAAGATGATAATGCATGACCGTATAATGTCGTACCTAAATAGTGACGGATTACTACATATTGCAAGACTGAATGATTATTAGTTTAATCTTAATGAGCCACTGATTAGTGCATTTGTGGATCGATGGCGTCCCGAGACTCACGCATTTCACATGCCTTTTGGGGATTGCACGGTAACTTTACAGGATGTCGCATATTAGTTCGGGCTCCCTGTTGATGGATTTTCAATTAGTGGAGGGAGGAAGCTTGCGCGGGTGTGGTTCGAAGAGTTGTTTGGTAAACTTCCACCTGACAATTGTATTGATGAGTTCACCGTGTCGCTTTTCTGGTTACAGAACAAGTTCAGAGTCATGCCGGCTAATGCATAAGAGCGCAGAGGCCACAATACAGGTTTATGTGCGTGGTTACATTATGATGTTGTTATCCACGATGCTTTTCGGGGACAAATCTAGTGCTAGAGTTCATTTACGGTGGCTTTCCTATGTTGCGGACCTCGACGGACTTAGCAAATATATATAGCTGGGGTTCGGTCACTTTGTCCTGGTTGTATAAGTGTCTCTGCAGAGTTGCTAACCGGGATGTTAAGAACCTAGCTGGGTCACTAGAATTGCTGCAATCTTAGATATTTTGACGTTTTCCCACATTTAGACCAGAGGGTTTGACACCATTCTCTGGCTGCTTGCATCGAGATGAGTACATTTCATGAATGAGGTTTATAGTGCACTAGTTCATATACATTTTTTCTAAGTTTAATGCTTATCATTATGAATCTTTCAAGTGGGATAGGTACCTGCCATCATCAGACGAGAAAGGTCTTCGAATCATCGCTACTCGATATAGACTAGATAGGTTGAGTGTAGATGATGTAAGCATAAGCTACCATTACTCGCTTTTGATTATACTGGTTCCTTGTTTATGTTTATGCCATAATACTTGAATCTGATTCATTGTCATGTTGCAGTTTATTTGGATGTCATACAATGCTCTTGAGGTTATCCAAGTAGTCCATCCTGATATCCTCAGGCCTGAGCACACACTATTATGGAAGTAGACTACTGCATTGATTTACTTTGCGTCAATTGAGTGGTATCAAGTTAACAGAGTTCTATCTCAGCTTGGGAGAGTTTAGCACATCCCCTGATCCAGCCATCAACATTGGCTTTCTGTTGTCGAAGGATGGTCGAGGACCGACCCGATGGTTCCCTAAAGTATTTGTCTCATGGTATGAGTATCGGGACCAGAGACATCAGAGCGTGCTTGCATTTCAATTGGTGCTAGATCCTCGACCTTCTTTTGAGTATCTTGAGTGGTAGTATAGGATATCCCTTAGATTCCTTTCACATGATCGGGACCTAGTTGATCTTCGCCAAGCTAGGATTCCTGCAGATTCTCCTGTTCGGGTTCATATTGCTGTGCCAGTTAGACAATATGGAGCAAACATTCCAAACAATCGACGTAGGGCTATTCATGAGGGTGTTGGCACCCAATATAACCAGCTTATGGCAGGGAGTTGGATGAGGAATAGGACATGGATGATGATGATGATGGGGAAGTCAGAGTCATCGAGGAGGTTGGGGACACGGTAGAGGTGGGTCCGGTTGGGGTTGGAATGGTGGTGGCTCTGGTTGGGGAGGGGCAGAGGTGGCCTTGGGTAGGGATTGGGGAGGGGGTGGAGGAGCTAGTGGTTCTGGAGGTTCTAAAGGTGGAGGATTTAGGGGATTTGGAGGGTAGGGTGGTGGTGGAGGGGTTGAGGGTTTTGGTATTGTTGGTGGGGGTGGGGGTGGAGGTGGAGTGGTTAAGGCTTCCATGCTATTTTCGGATTTTGGTAGCTCGAACTAGATGGAGCAGGTGTTTGGTGCTGGCAGTGATTTTTTGCTGAGATTGCGCAAATTTGCCAGCCTAGGTGGTGATTATAGGGCACAGCTTGAGGGAGGTATAGTGGACCTTAACATGGATCTGAATGAAATGCCGACTGGTAAGCCAGAGCAGGTTTTAGCACCTACGGTTCAGGCACCAGATCCATATGTACCAGTCACCCAGAGGAAGAAGCGCATCATTAAGCCAGCCAAGTGTGGCACTGGGTCACATGTGTGTTAGTTATTAGGTTTGGATATGTGATGGAGGCTAAATACCGGTTTAGAAATTTGCATGTTTAAAACACAAGATTTGTCATTAATATAGTCTTAAATCGGCAAATAACCCTATCAAAGTTTAATATATTGTCACAATTTAAATCAAATACCGAGAGTTTTAATTTTTGGGTCGTTCTCCCATGGAATTGCAGTCAGGTGTGCATATCATTGGCTATGAATTTGGGGGGTTTTAAAGTGCAATTACGAAAATGAAAGAGATAAGAAACTAAGGAGTAGGTAACAATTAAATTGCAAGAAACTAGAATCAATGAACAAGTAAATGATAAGCTAAGCAAGCATGAATAAAAAGCAACAACTAAACTAATAATTATACTAAAAGACAACTAATTCAAACTAGAAATGATTTAAGGAATTGAAAGTCAAATGCTTAAAGGGATCTTGGCTAGGGTTGAGAGTCAAGAGTTCCTATCCTTGTCATTAACTACAGACAAGACAATTGTGAAGAGTTAATCCTACTTAGTTAACTCCTAAACATTGAAAAAAGTCAAATAGGTATAATTGATCTTAATCCACAAATCCTAACTAACTCACTAATTAGGCTTAGTGAAAGGATAGCGTTAGTGGAAACAAAATCAACTAACAACTCTAAATTATCACTCAATATTGGACATTAATGATTCAAGGTTACCTAATTCCTCAACCCCAAGCCAAGAGATAGAAATCTACTCCATAATCAAAGTAAATATTTTATCAAACACTTCGTGTGCAAAAAGGCAAAACATGATCAATTACAAAAATTAATAAAAACTATAGCTAACTAAGGCAAGAAATTAATATCAACAACTTAAACAAGCATGTATAAAATTTAAAACATCAACTTCATTAATGGAAATCTAAAATTCATAGGTTCATAAACTAGCAAAACAAACAAGATAACTACCACTAAATTCTAAGAGAATTAGGATGCAAGAATACAAAATTAAGTATCAAAACTATAATTAAACAAAATTAAAACCTAAAACTAACAAGAAAATTGAGTAAACTCTAGGAATTCTACTTTCTCTAGAATTTCACTAAAACCTAAGGAAAAATTGTAAAAATGATTAGTGTATGAGTGTGTGTTGATGCCCCTTCAATATTTGCTTTCAAAATGACTTTTAATGATATGAAATGGGCCAAAAAAGTCCCAAAATCGCGAGTCATGTGCCTTTTTAAATTAGGCACGCCACCAAACCTGTGCATGCGCACAGGTGTGTGCTGATGACACGTCATCTTATTTTTTAGTTCTTTTCTATTTTTTAAGTTTTAATCAAATTTCTTATGTTTTCTAATAGAATTTCATAAATAATCAAATATTTGGAGTTGGAATAGTGTTTTTATATTTTCAGGAGTTTTTGGCTTAAAACCAAGTAAGAATTAAAGCTTTTTCATAAGAAAAATACAAGTACAGAAAAAACGTAGCCTAAGGAACAAAAGTATGCCCAAAGGGAAGGAAACTGGAGTCCAAAACACATATGCCCGGCATACATGTCCACCAGGCCCAGCATACAAGTTCTCAGCCTTGATCTCTTCACATTCCAACGGTTATAACTTGAGTTATAGAAGTCTAAATGAAGTAGTTCCAATTGCGTTAGAAAGCTAACATTCAAAGTTTCAAAATGATATGCATATGTCTATAGTGGAAATTTAGTTTGAGCCGCACACTACCATCATCTTGTTGACACAAAAAAATAACGCCCCTCCACCACTACAAGAAAAACACCCATTCAGCCACACCTTTTTTAAGCTACATTTAAAAAGTGTAGTAGGCTACGCTTTTTCGCATGATGCCCTTTTATAAGAGAATAAGAAACACTATTGAGGCATCACTTTAAAAGTGTCTCCTTAGATATTTTAAATATCACTTATAAAGCGTAGTCGTATCTGAATAGCTATAGGTACACTTTTTACTCCAAAGAGAACATTTTTAAAAAGTAACCCATTTGTTATGTTTTGGGTGCACTTTAGAAGCGTCTCCTAATGTCAAGAGTGCCAAATACATGCGTTTTGTGAATTTTTTTGTTTTTTCCTTTCACCAAAACACATACACTTTGTTTGTGCGCTCATCACCCTTCGCCATCAGAAAGGTTTCGCCACTCAGCTCATCTTCTCGCGCCCTACTCACCTTCGCCACTCACTGTCGTGACTCACCATCGTCGCTCACCCTCACTCACCACTCACCACTTCACCAGTCACCGTCACTTCGCCCTTCTGCATTGACCGTCGCTGCGTGCTCACCGTCATCGTCTCGGCGCGCTCAGCATCGTCCTCTCTGTGCTCACCATCGTCGAGAAGGTATGTATTAAATATTATGGTTCTGAAATTTAAGAGGTTTAGGGTTTTTAATTTGGGGGCCGGTTGTCAGCGTCTGTGGCGCAAGTGAACTCGTACCCAACTGTTCGAGTACTTCGTGGAATCAATGGTGGTTGCCATCAAATCTGCAATCCAACAGCCCTGTTCGAGGTTTAGCATTACTCTTTCTTTTAGTTGCATTGTAGCAACTGGTTTAAGCTATGTACCTACCTTATTTTAATTTAACTTTTTTGCACAAGACAGCTATAAGAAATGCTTGATTACAAGTAAAGCAAGTTGATTCCTTAGTGCCAAACAAAGTTGGAGTTTTGGTTCCAATTTTAGAGTTGTCTTCAGGGATTATTGAGTAACTTTTTAACTTTGAATTTGCTAGTATATTTCTTATAGGAAGGGCGTCTTTGGGAATTGGGAAGGGTATATTAAACTGTGACTAAAAGGAAACCTTTTTACTAGTATACTTTGTGGCAGGATTTATTGTAACTTTGAATCTCTCAATCATTTTTATTGTTGCTTTATGATGTGGATGCTGCTGTGAGTTATGAGATTGGAGTCATTTTCAAGTTTGATTTGCATTTATTTAATTTTCTATAGTGAATGTGATTTCTTTTCAAGTAGGTGATTCTCTATGTGGATGAGAAGAAAATAACAGCTTATTTTTTCAATAATTGTTATGGTATTTAATTAAACTGATATAATCTGTAATGGAGTTTTTTGTACCTTTGACTATTGTATCAACATGTAGATAACCTCTCTACTGAATCTGTTGCTCAGATATTCAGAAAAAAGAAGCCTAAGAAGTAAAACTCAAACTTGTTTACAATTTCATAATTACTAAGGGGCCTATTTTTATCATCCCTTATTTTGATGAACAAGTTCTCATGAAAAAGGATTGGTATAAGAAGCGAGGACCTACAAGATTCATTGGAGTTGTTGATAAAGGGTTGTAGCATGTCCCTTTCATTTCCAAGGTTTGTGATTCCAGCAGCAATCTATGGTATTTCGGTTCTATCCCATCACTATTTTACCAATGATTTCTTTGATTTTCAGGTAAAATTTGAAACTTATGCTATAAAATATTTGAAGTGCACATTACTAGACAAAACACATTCTCATTTGCATTAATATATATCGTTTATTTCAACTTGTGCCGGTCATATTTGGGATGTTTGTGTACAAGGCTGCAGTTCTAGTTTAAGTTTATAGAGACAATGAAGACTTGCAATTAGTATTTCTAGAAAATGACTTACTCAATTGAATGATATTTTATTTGAAGGAAAATGAAGAGAGCTACAACCAAAGCTATTCACTGCTTAAAGTCCTTCAAATTTTAATAGTTGAGGCCATTGTTGGCATAGTTAGAGTTGGTCAATTGGTTCTAATAATTGCCAGAGAATGCAGCTTTGATATGTCTATTTTTTATTTTGCTCATTCCAATTTAAGATTCCAATCATAGTTCTCTATTAATGAACTAAGTTTGATTGAGTTGCAAAAGTAATATATATAATGTAATATGAATGCAGGCAATAATTAGGGGTGTGACATGGCTTTTACATTATTTTTGGAATGTACACAATTAGCATGTTTATTTGATTCTCGATTTGGTAGTGAATTTGTTTGAAGTTATTTATTATGATGATGAATTGTTGATTTGCTGCAGATTGAGCATTAAGATCCAGTTGCATCTGATGCATTCCATGAATGGTAACCACCAATGATTCAGATCAAGTCTCCATTTGGAATTGGAAACACCGCCAATGCTGCTCTGCTCTCTGCTCGCCCAGTCTTTGTCACTGCCTTTATAAGTAAGTGATATGCATTCAAAATACCTGGAAACTTTTAATGATGTTAAAGTTTAAGATTGATTTGAATATTGATCCATTTGCTTGATCTAAATCTCTATTGACATGTTATAATCTTCTAGATGTTGTTCTTTATTATTATTAACAAAGTCTCTGTTGCAATGGTGGATTATGTAAATTTGATTAAAGTATTGTCAGAATTTTGTTGAAAATTGACAAAAAGAGGTAAAAATTAGGATGTTAGAATTGAGGTTGTGACTAATTGAATGATGCTGTGTTTGATTTATTTAATGATGATGATACCGAAAATTCTGTTTGTTAGAGTGCAGAATTTGTTGAAAGGCTAAAAGCCAAGTTTTATGATTGAATTAATTGATGATACATGCTAATGATTACTTGAGATGATGCTGGACTATTTGTTGTATATGATGCAGTAAATTGATGATAATATATATGAATTGTTTGAGTGATTTTTGGCTGGATTACTATGTTGAGTAATGCAGAAATTGTTGATTTCATATGAGTATGCTTAAATGTGAAAAGTGACCAAAAATAGTGATTTTTTAATCCTGAGCATGTGGGGCTAATTTAATCTTTCTAACAAGTCACAATGAATTTGGATCCTCTAAATTTTAAATTTGTACTTTATAGGGTAAAGTGTGATTTTCTACCCTTGAATGGTTTCTCTCTCATATTTATTCTTGGTCCCACCTATAAAATAAATAGTAAGAGATCACACTTTACTCTCTAAAGTGAAATTCAAACTTTAGAGAATCCAAATCCATCACAATAGGTAAAAGAAAGTTAGAATACAAGGTTAGAGTGACTGAAAAGCTAGGAATCAATTTTTGACCTCTCAAAATCTGAGGTTACATGTTGCAGAATTATGCAGTTTCGGGCAGTACTTTGTGAACAATACTGGGAGCAATCTAGCCACTCAAAATGAGTTAAATTATTTTTTTATGAAACCTTGAGATTTCTAGAATGTTCTCCTAAAATTTTGGAATTTTCCAATGTGTGGTTTGGAAGATATGATATTTAGAAAATGGTCATTTTTTGCAGAAACAATGCTGTCCAAATTCTAGAACATCAAATTCAAAACCACATATCTCAATCCTCTGAAACTCTTTGGAGGTGAAACTAAAAAGAGGTGAAATATTAGGATGTCTAGTATTTTATGTCCAAATTTCAGGACAATTCGAGTTGTGTAGAGAAAGTCGTGCCTTCTGAAAGCAGGGTTGTTTACTACTGTGACGGCACCCTTTCTTTGAAACAAAACTATATTTCGAGAGGCATAATTTTTCTAGAAAAGTGAAAATACTCTGGGACTTGAACTGGGTAAAATATGGGTAAGTCTAGTTCAACCACACAAAAAAATTTAGGAGAATCCAACCGAAGATGGATTTTATATGATTTTTTTAAATTGGTCACTGCTTACTGTTTTTCTGAAGTGTACTAAATCACTAGCCGATTTTTAAAAAACATATAAAATTAAATAATAATATATTAGGATTTATTTTGCTCTATTTTTTATATGTATAATATATTAAGTATATGTATAATATGTTATATCTCTTATATTTGCATATGGTCTAATCTCTTGAAATTTTACCTGGCAACGAACAAGTTGAAACTTTTGGTTGAAGCTTCCAAGAAGACTTTGTCAAAACAAAAATAATAGTGTCATGATAAGTTTGCATATGGTCTAATCTCTTAAAATTTTACCTGGCAACGAACAGGTTGAAACTTTTGGTTGAAGCTTCCAAGAAGACTTTGTCAAAACAAAAATAATAGCGTCATGATAAGGTATAATACACACTTTTTATTATTCTTTTCATATTATGATTGTGGCAAGCTATTAATTCATGTGTAAATTCACTTTGTTTGTTTTGTTATTTTTGAAGTTGCAATTTGACTTTTCAACTATAGTTGAATGAGTGATTTTCTTGTAGTGAGAAGATTAATATGTTAATTAATTTTTTTGTTGCACTTTTTTCAAATAATAATTATTTTTCTATATAATTACGCAGGATAATTCTGGAGATGTGAATGAAGATTGAGATATTTATCATGATAGTTTATTGGCAAAGATAGTGTTCAAAATTGAAAGATGTATGGTCAGTGACAGACCCAAAAAATTTTAAGAGTGGGGGCAAAAATATATATACTAAAATAAATTTTGTTAAATATTATTAATTATATGGAGATATAAAAATTAAAAAGAGTTAGTGAACACTTTCATTCTTAAAATACTATTCATTATATATAATTTATAAAAAAATATTTTTTTATTTCTAAAATTTGAACTCTTAAAATATTTTAATTAAATTATAGATACCTTATTATTCTAACTAATTTTTTATACACATTTAATAATAAAAGACTGAATTAATTGGCCCAATAGAGCCTAATTATACACAGATACACAAGTATTTATAATTTGAAACTAGCTCTTATATATAAATACTAGAAAAATTAAATTTGTATATGAAAATTATGTTTATATAAAATAACAGAAACATAATTCACAATTCTTTCTTTCTTTCTTTTAAAATAATTAAATTTGTTATATATTTTTTAATTTAATTTTGATATAATATTAGATAAAAAATTTTATGCATATGTTTAATTATATATTGTAATTAAAATATTTTTCTATTACTATTTCTAAAAATAAAAAATATATTCTAAATTAGTAAATTAATCAATTCATTTTAAGATTTTATACGCAACATAGGTACATATAATAAAATAAAAGATAAAAAATAAGTAATAAAAATGAATAAATTAAGAGTAAAATAAAATATATAAAGTCACAAAGAAAATAAAATATTAGATTAATACCTAAACTATAACTATTTGAATTAAAATTTGTAATTGAAAATATCAAAAAGAGAAACAATAAAATTGGAAGATACAGAGAGTCATGAAGAGCTATAAAAAATTTAAAATTTATTTTTTGATGAAGAGAAGATGACCATTAGACAAGAAATAGAAAAAAATTTGAAAATATAAAAATACGATGGTTTAAGGGAATAAAAGAGCTAGTGACAACACAAGAATTAAATTTGATTAGGTTAAATAATAATCAACATGATAGAGTATAAAAAAGTGAATTTGAAACTTTAGCTAATTGAGTTTAATTTATTTGTAATGGGATCATTTAAAATTTGAAGTGGGGGCATATTATATATAACTACATTTTTTTAAAAAAAAATTAAAAACACCGTGGGGGCAAGTGCCCCCTCATTGTTGCTACTCGGTCCGTCCCTGTGTATGGTTGATAATGATGATGTCTTTTATTAGAAAATATATTTACATGATATAATATTTTGGTTTTTCCTAGTTTATTAGTAGTAAACTCTAAGTACATTATATGAGTATACTTATTCTAGTTTGAGATGTATGAATACTCAAAATTATGATCATCCCAATATTTTTTGTTCATTATATAATTATATTTTATTTCAGGATAATTTTTATTATTTAAAGATTATTGTATGGTATTATTATATATGTATTTATTTTTATTTTATAATAATTAACTAATTTAATTAAAAATACAGTATTATATATATAATTATATTCTCAAATATTAGATTTTAGATAAAAAAAATTATAAGAAATTTCTGTTTATATATATATAGAAATTTAAAAAAAATGAGGGACAAAAGGCTACACTTATATAGAGTAGCTATAGGTATACTATTTGTTACATTTATAAAGTGATGCAGTAGTCCTGAAAAGTGTAATCTATTCTTTTGAATTATGGTAACCATTAGTGTTGAAAAGCGTAGTCTTTGGTCTTGAACAGCATCACTTAAAAAGCGCACCCTATTCTCAAAGGCCAGAAGCGTAGCCTTTGATACAGAGAAGCGTAGTCTTTGATACAGAAAAGCGTAGCCTTTAAGAATAGGCAACACTAGTATAGACATCGCCCATAAAAACGTCTCCGAAGCCTAAAAAGTGTAGCCTTTTTCTAAGGCATCATTTTTTTTTTCATTTTTGGCTACACTTTTCAAGTGTATTTGAATGGGTGTTTTTCTTGTAGTGCCCCTTCAACATGCACGCTCAGCGTACACATATGGACGCTCGGCGGACAAAACCTATGCCTGGCGGCCCGATTTCACGCTTGGCGGCCTTCCCAGCTCGCACCTCACGCCCGATGGCCTCCCTTCACGCCCAGCAGGCTTGGCTTCTTCCATTCCTCTGCCGGGAATTCTCCTGCATGCCAAAACACACGCCCGGTGTGTATCATCACTGGGAGATGGATTTTTTGGGCCTCTTGCCCAATTTTCTCTAAAACAAGGCCTGCTTCAGAGCAATTGCAACTTTTGGATTCAATAATTAAGGCCCAAGCTTAATTATTCATATTATTAGAAGTCTTAATTACATCCAAAATATTAAAGACTCTAGAAGATTAGTTATTGATTCTTTCTAGAAACATAAGAGATTCAATTGTTAGATTTAAATTTGAATTATTGTTTTAAATTTGAAATTAAAGTCAGTAAGTAGTTATCTTATCTTTTTCTCCGAAAGATAAGATTAGGATGGTTTGAATTTGAATTCTAGAATTTAGAATATAAATAAGTGAACCTAATTCACAGAAAAGGACATCCTGGAGGAGGAACTTCAGACCCAAATCCAGACATCTAGTCCTCCGTTCAATTTCTTCTCCTTATTTTCTTACTTTTACATGGGTAACTAAACCTTTGTCAAATGGTTAGGAGTTCTGTTTATATTTTCTATAGGTTATTAATCTAAGTTTATTTTATTTTAAAGATTTGCATTGATCTATTTCATGATTGAGTTATTAGTTCTTCATTCGGATTAGTGGTATCGAAAGGTATGCTAATCTCTTTTGAATTCTTTTATTATAATTGAAAAATTTTATATTTAAATTATAGTTTGAAAACTCTTTCACATGACTTTTTTTAATTCGGCCAGGAATGTAAGACCCCAGTGATGACCGAACTCTTGACGGTTTAGAATTCCACTAATGAATTCTCGTTGTTAAGTATAGTTTCCAAACCAATCAAGAATCCTTTCATGCAAAAAAATTTGTTTGTCACAAGTACAAACCCCTAAAATCTATAAACCGAAGTATTTAAACCTCAGGTCGTCCTCCCTAGGAATTACAATAAAGTGTCTTGTTATTGGTTATGAGTTATTTTGGGGTTTTGGATAAGAAGCATGAAAAGTAAATGGCAATGAAAATAAACTAACTACTATAAAAGCTCTTGGCAAGATATGAGAACTAGAAATCCTATCCTAGTTATCCTTCTCAATTGTGATGAGAATTGTTCATTGCTCCCACTTAGTTAACCTCTAACCTTGGAGGAAAGTCAAGTGGATGAATCAATTTGATTCCTCAAGTCCTAATTAACTCCTAAAGGAGAGACTAGCTTTAGAGGCATTCAAATCAATTAGCAATCTCTAATTATCAATCAACAAAGGAATTAGATAACTCAAGAGTCACTAATCACTCTACCTAGGCCAAGAGGAACAAAATCTATACAAAAATCCAACCAAGCATTTAATCAAACACTTGGAAGGCACAAAAGAAAAGTATAGTCAATCACAACAAGAATGAATTCTAACTGCAATTGAATGTAAAGAATTAACAACAACAATCAAGGAAATCACAATTATCATGAATTACCTCAAATTGCATTATTAAAAGGGAATAAAAGAAACAACAATCTATCCAAAACAAAGTGAAGAATTACAAGAATTAAAGTACATAACTAGGGAGAGGAAGAGGAGAAGATTAAGAATTGGCAAAGGAGAATTGAATTAAGGCATGAATTAAACCTAGATCTAAGAAGAGATATTAACCTAAACCTAATCCTAATCCTAGAGAGAAGTGAGAGCTTCTCTCTCTAAAACTACTTAAAACTCAAGCTATCACTTCCTTCTTCTCCAATTGTTATGTCTCCCCTTTAGGCCTTGATCCTTTTTTTCCTTTCTATCAGCAATTGGCGCCAAAAATGGGTTCAGAAACCCCTCAAAATCGCCAGGCACATGTTGCCTTAATGAAGTCATGTGCAGACATCGACGCGTGCGCGCACGGTACGCGTGCGCGTCCCTGGCTGATTCCGCAATGTGCGCGCGAGCGCCTTGTGCGCGTGCGCTTGCTTGGCCGTAATCAATTCTTTGGCTTTTTTGTGCTTCTCTCCACTTGCATGCTTCCTTCCTTGCTTCCTTTGATCCATGCCTGGCCCATTTCAATCCTGGAATTACTAGCAAACACATCAAGGCCTCTTATGGAATCAAGGAGAAATCAAAATTCATCAAAATAAGGCCTAAAAAGCATGTTTTTACACCTAAGCACAAATACGGGAGAGATAACAAAACCATGCTAATTCATAGGTTAAATGCGAAAAAAGGTCATCAAAATACTCTAAATTCAATACAAGATAAACCCTATAAATGGGGTTTATCAACCTCCCCACACTTAAACCTTAGCATGTCCTCATGCTAAGATAAGAAGGAACTAAGGGGTATGACATTTATTAAATGCAACTAAACTATATGAGTCCTATCTAAATGCAACTACCTAAAGTGAGTGCAAATGCTTAGTTCAAACAAATCAATTCCCAAGAGACATGTATAGGCACAATAGCTAAGGCAATAGGAGTTAAGTCCAATCCACAATTGTATTGAATTATAAAAAAGAGTTCAAACTTGCAAGAATATAAATAATATGGGTGAGCACATGTACTTGAACTTTTGAACCCTCACCGGATGTGTATCCGCTCTATTCACTCAAGTGTTTAAGGGTTAATTCACTCAATTCTCTTCTAATCATGCTTTCCAAAATTTGATTTTCTTCTAACAATCAACACCTATCCAATGCATGCATACATTCATCATGAGGTCTTTCATTTAGGTTGTAATGGGGTTAGGGTCAAGGTAGGATCATTTATGGTTAAGTGGACTAGAGTTTAGATCTTTGATTAGCATAGACTTTCCCACCTAACCTATGTAATGATCTATACACATTCAAACTATTCTAACTACCCATTCTTTAATTTTTTTTTTTTTACATATTCATGTATCTTATTTCTTGATTCATAACACTTATGCATTGATTCCCTTTTGTTGAACTTCACCTTGGGGCATTATGTTCCTTTTTATTATTTTTCTTCTCTTTTCATTTTCTATATTCCCTTTTTTTTCTTTGTACAAGGACATCAATTGCATAAGGTCTTATACATTCAATCAATACATGAGTATGTTCCCAATTCCTGAATATGGAAGTGTACTACCCTTTTTTTTTTATCCCATCCAATATTTTCAAGCCTCACCAACTTTGAGTAATAGACACTCTCACTAGCCTAGGCTAATCAAAGATCCAAACAAGGACCTTACATTGGTTTTCTGCCTTGGGCTTGTAATGTGCTAAAAGGAGAGTAAGTTGGTTAAGCATAGGCTCAAAATTGGCTAACAATGGAGAGTAAAAGGTAGGCTATTTGGGTAAGTGGGCTAATGAAATAATGGCCTCAATCATACAAATGCATGAATATCAGAAATAATTGGACATATAGAATCAAGCAAATCAAGGATCACAATCATAGAAAGAGAACAATTGCACACAAGAATGGAAAATAAGTGGTTATAAAAATGTAACCACACCATAAGGCTCAAGTCTCACAAGCTTGTGTTCTTAGTTCAATACATGCTTCACAAAGTATGAATTCAAGCAAGTTTCACCAAAAATTTTCTTCAATCAATTGGGTTGGTGTCCTATGTTCTATAATTAAAATTCTTGGAAAATCTCAATATTTGACTAAGCATTGTTGTGATTGAAAAATTCAAAAATTATTTTCCTTAGTTTACCCTTTTTCATTTTCACTTAAACCGATTTCTTATGTAAGAAGGGTGACTAAGTTTTCACTTAAAACATTATTTCTAATCACAACCACAAACTAAAATGAAAGATATACAAAAGAAGATATGCAAAAATGTATAAAGAAAAATCCAACTAAAATATGGAATCTATCATCTAAAACATCTAAAGATATCCAAAAGCATCAAAATATCTAAAATCCAAAATAAGCAGTAAAGGTATCCAAAATGGCAAGAGTATCCAAAATAAACTCTAGATGCATTAAATATATACAAGAGCTATGCAAAGTAAGGTAACTCAGAAGGTAGCCAAAATGTTCACCGGTCCTCTAATGATGCTACCGGTGACCTCCCCACACTTAAGACCAAGCATCGTCCTCGATGCTAAACTGGAGGATCAGTGGAAGGTACAACGGTAGCTGCTGAATCTGTCTGAGGCTGTGGAACCGGCTCCTCATGGGTCCGTGGAAACTCTGTAGTGTCAGGCGCAGCTGGAGGTGCATCCTGCTGAAGCGGCTCATCCGCAGCCTCCTCCTGATGATCCTGCTCATCGGAGGTCGGAGAGTCTGGAAGCGGAGGTAACTCAGCGCCAAGGGAGATGAGTGCCTGATCCATCCGATCCAGTCGGCGTCTGACATGGAGCCTCTCGCGCTCCAAGAACTGAAACAGATGCTGGACCAGTAGGTAAGTGGGCTCGGGTGCTGAAGGAGGTGGGGCTGCTGTCGAAGAAGATGGTATAGCTGTCTCGACTGCCGCTCTAGCTCGAGAACGGCGGCTAGTCGGGGGCCTCTCGTACACCCACACACCCCAGGGAATAGTAACTTCCTTGTCGTCGTTATCTGGAGGTGGTGGTGTCACGTCATTGTCCTCCCACGGGACATCAGCTAGCTCAGCTAAGCTAGCAACCAGTGTAGGAAACGGTAACAAGCCGCGAATATGAGCTCTCCACATGCTATGCCTAATCAGTCGGGAAAAATATACTTCCTTCCCCTCCATGACACACCCAATCAAGACTAGCATATCCATCGGAATCTCTGAAAAGTGAGTGGTAGGGAAGACATAGTGGGCAAATATTTGTTGCCAAGTCCTAGCCTCCCTAGTCAGATATGCAAATAGCATGTCCTTGGGCTTTGTGTTGCTCGAATCCATTACCCAAGAAGCATCTGGTGTAGCAATCACGCGCTTAAGCGCCTCATAGTTGAAAGTCATGGAGAGGAGAGCTACCTCTGCCTGCTGGTAGGCACAAGTCTCAGGAGTACCAACTCTGCAGAGCAGTGCATCCCTCAAGGCATCCTCAGTGATCATAATCTCTCTACCCCTCAAGTATACTGAATCCAAGCTTGGTCGAAATAAATTGCAGTAAAATTCCTTGACCCACGAGATGTTAATCCGTCCCAAGTCCCTATCGATGAAATCCAAGCCCAGCTCAGAAATACGGGCGTTTATGGCACGCCTCACATCATTGGGAAGATTCAGCTTCTTCTCAATATTCAAATTTTTCTTTGCATAACGGGAAAGGCGTAGCTCGCAGTAGAGATTTGGAAATTTGGTTGGATCAGTGGACGGGAGTAACTGATTTTCTTTCTCCTCCTCATTCAGCGGATTCCTCGCATAGTTAGCAGATGGTGGGGGTGTAGAGGTCTTGGAGCGCTTCCTTTTTTTGGAAGCAGTGGCTATAGCTTTTCCTTTATCCGACATTCTGAAAACATAGATAATATAACATAAGCCTATAGCCAAGTAGATACAAAGCGCTCAAAGCAAAGCATATTCATGAAGTGAATAAAGGAAGAAGGTTTCTTGGAATGCAAGCAACAGAATACAAAATTCAAATCGAACTTCAAACCAAGAATACAAACCATGTCTTGCACACTATTCATTAATTGAGTTCAGAAAGCACCATATCCAAAAGAATGACATAAAGAGTTAGGTGGAAAACCAAAAGAAGTTAGTTGGTTGAACGAGTTAGACTGAGAAAGCAGTTTGAAAATTAGTGATATGGTAATTACTATCTCAATTTGAAATGAGTGAACAAAACAATGCTGTAAGCACGTTCACAATCATGAATTGCAACAAGTCATTGATGATGAAATATGATATTGCTAGAAAGCAACTAATATGAAACAAAACATCAATCAATGTGAAGGATTACTAGTAATGTATAACTTCCAGAGAACTACAAGCAATGGTCAATCGAAAAGCTTATTCAACCATGCAATGCATAGAAGCAAATCAACATGAATAACAAGCAGGAATATGGAAACATGACCAAAGAACTTGTTCTTGAGGAGTTTTCAAAAACCATGTAAGCAACAGAGCACTAATTGAACAGAATTCATCAACTAGGGCTGTTACATTCATCAAATAAGTTCAATATAAAAACTGTGGTTAATGAAAATCTGGCAGCATTTCAGCAGCAAATTGGCTAATCCCCAAAATTAAACGGTCGAAGCAGGCTCCATATGAATTCAACAACAATGAAGAACACAAAACCATATGTGAGTTCATATAGAGGCAGCAGACAGTCAATGGTTTAATAATAAAACAATTCAAACAGCACAAAGGGTAGAAGCAATTGCTGCAATCAACAATTCCTTTACCAATTCATCACAAATGAGCAGCATTAACAGAATACATGAACACAGGGCAATGCAGCAGAACAGAGCAGTTTCATATAGCAACAGAAAATCAAACAATGCCTAAATCCACTACTCAGCCCAGATTCGCTAACCACCTAAATCAAACTAAACTAACTAACTAATTTAATTCTAACTACACTAACGAAATTAACAAAAAGCAGCGAAACAAGGTTCAACAGAGGAGAGGAGGAACCTAGGTGCAGAGATTGAACCGAGGAAAAGGAGGGAAGAAAAATGAAGTGAGGCAGTGAGAGGAAGAACTGGCCGGAGCAGCGCGGCTGTTGGGTTGCACCGGCGGCGATGGCGGCTTGTGGTGGTTGGCACGGAGGCAGAGAGGGGGTCAGAGGAGTAAGGGAGAAGAGGGAAAGAGAGAGGGTGATGAAGAGAGAAGGGCGAGGCAGTGATGGCGGCGACGGCGATGACGGCAACGGAGCGCTCGCCGGAGGACAGCCGGTCAGGAGAAGAGGAAGGTGAAGAATGGTGGGAGAGGGAGAATGGAACGCTAGAGGAAGAGAGAGTTGTGGTGCGCGAATGCGCTAGGGCTCGCGTCTCTGGGGTAAGTGAGAATTCGAATCCACACGCGCGCGCACTGTACGCGTTCGCGTGGGTGGAGGGAATGGAAGAACGGTGCGGAAGCGCCATGCACGCAGGCGCGTATGTGAAGAAATCGGGATGGGCGCGGGCGCGCAAGGCGCGCATCGGCGCGGATGTGCTGGGCTGGAGGCTTAAAAGAGGCCCAGAGTTGGCACAATTCTCGGGTCCTTTGGCCTTGGTGATGCTAATACGCATCGACGCGCACGCACACTGTGCGCGTTCGCGTGAGCTGCTTGATCTTATTGGATGGGTGCGGAGGCGTGAGGTACGCCAGCGCGTGGACAGCGAAACAGAGAGGGGTGCGGACGCGTACAGCGTGCGTTCGCGTGAGTTGAGTTGAGCTGGGGGCTTAAAGTTGGCCCAGATTCAGCGCAACTCTCTGGATATTGGCTCAGAAGTTCTAGCAGCGGATCGACGCGTACGCGGCAGGTGCGCGTACGCGTGCGTTTCCTTATAGCTGTATAGACGCGCACGCACGTAGTACGCGTCAGCGTGGAAGGAATTGGGCTTGAGGCACAACGCCGGCCTAAGAGAGGCCCAACTCTCTGGAAAATGGGTGATGATGCGTCCGCTCAGGGATGCGTGCGCGCGCGGTGTGCGTGCGTGTCCTCCCCCTTCTTCATTTTTTTTTTTTTCAAGCAGAAAAATTATGCTCAGGTACTCCCTACAATTAAGTTGTATAAACAAATTATGTGAAACATCTACCTACAATGGTAACTCAAATCACTTATTAGGCAAATTTAAAAGAGAATGGAAAGAGTTTACCATGGTGGGGTGTCTCCCACCTAGCACTTTTAGTTTAAGTCCTTAAGTTGGACATTTCGAGAAGCCTATTGTCATGGTGGCTTGTGTTTGTACTCGTCCTTGAATCTCCAAGGATCTTTGCTTCTCAATTGGTTGACAGAATTTCCAACCATTTTCGTCAAGCTTGGGCACAGTTCTACCCAAGATATGAGTCCCCATAGTTGGTCTTCACATAGCGAACCGGGATCCCATATCTTATCTTCGCACCCGTCTTCAATTTGATCTTCATACTTTTTCCTTCCGGGTGGTTGACATATAGAATTCTCTTTAATATACCAAGCCTTCCTTTGAGACCCATGCAAAGTGGTATTCTTCCAATCATCGTTCCTATACCTTGAAGCTTTGACCTTAATGAGCCTAATTCCTAACTTGCAACCACTACACAACTCATTCTTGCTTTTAATTCCGCAAAGAGCTCTAAGTTGTCCATCCATTTCAATCAAACCATATTCAAGCGAGAAGGTAAAGCTTATGGATAAGAATTTTACCCACTTGAATGTTGTGTTGGATGGTGACTCAGGGAGGGAGACCTCCCCACGCTTAGACAATGCAAGGTCTACTTCCTTGTACTCTTCTTTGTGTATTTCCACCTCTTTGCGAGCTTCCTTGATTTCAACCTTTCCCCTTTTATCACATAGCTTGGTGTTGTCTTCAAGAACTTTGATTTCTTGCCTAATGGGAGGTGGTTCAATTTTGGATAGAAATTCATTGATGAATAAATCCATTTCTTGGTCAACCTCTTCATATTCTTCAATTTCGATATACACCATGCCAACGTTTTCCTCTTGGTAGCTCTCTTTCTCATTGCTCACCAAGGGTATGGGAGGTTGTGCACACTCTTTTATACTTTCAACTCCATGTCCAATGGGAGAGGATTCCATTGTAGAGAGAAATTCATCCATGATTGAATCCATCTCTTGATAAACTTCTTCCAAGTCTCCAACGATGATATGCCTTGGGGGTTGCGCACCTTCTTCAACTTCAATATCAAGCTCTTTGGAAGAGTGCTCCATGAGACTACATTCCCTTGGACTTTCAACATCTCCTAAATCTTCAACCACTTCTTCCTTTTCTTCAATGATTATAGCTTCCTCTAGTTGCTCCAATACAAAATGGCATTTCTCATCCCCCACCGGAGTTTCCAATCTCTCCTTCATGCTTTGCTCTTCTTTTGCGGTTCCACATGTGGCTATGGAAGCACCTTGAGTATTCAAACATTGGTGGGCTAAAGTGTGCACCACCTTAGTCAAATTGGTCACAAACTCAAGTGTATCCTGCTTCATAGCTTCTTGTCCTTGAAGTAACAAAGTGAGAGGATCGTCTATTGGGGCTTGGGGTGGGTAGGAAGGTTCATCGTTTTGGAGAGAGGGTTCATGGTAGGAAGGTGGTTCTTCTTGGTAAGGGTATGGAGATGGTGAGTATTGAGGTGGTTCATGGTAGTAATCTTGATAGGGTTGTGGTGGTTCTAAAGGTTCGTGCTCATAATGATCACAAGGATGTGATATAGGTGATTGGTCATGTGGTGGATATGGATCATAGGAAGGTGCTTGGTATGGAGAGGCTTGTGAGTATGGTTGAGCATCATGTTGAGGATAAGGTTCATAGGCATATGGTGGTTGATTATCACAAAAGGGGTCACCATAGCCATTGAGTTGACATGCATTAGGATGGAAATTATACCTATAAGTATCCGGAGGTTGTTGCCAATAGGAGTGATCAATTCCTTGAGGCTCCTCCCATCTTGGAGTGTTCCATCCTTGGTACATGTTGGCATTGAAGTTCACATTCCCTACAACACAATTAGAGCCAAACTCATAGCCAAAGTGAGAATTCATTATGGAAAAACAAAATAAAACTAACAAAATCTAGTAAACAAGCAAATGACAAACTATTTACACTATTCACATATGTACAATAACCAATAACATAACACCATTGCAAATCTCCGGCAACGGCACCATTTTGATGAACGAACTCTTGACGGTTTAGAATTCCACTAATGAATTCTCGTTGTTAAGTATAGTTTCCAAACCAATCAAGAATCCTTTCATGCAAAAAAAATTTGTTTGTCACAAGTACAAACCCCTAAAATCTATAAACCGAAGTATTTAAACCTCGGGTCGTCCTCCCTAGGAATTACAATAAAGTGTCTTGTTATTGGTTATGAGTTATTTTGGGGTTTTGGATAAGAAGCATGAAAAGTAAATGGCAATGAAAATAAACTAACTACTATAAAAGCTCTTGGCAAGATATGAGAACTAGAAATTCTATCCTAGTTATCCTTCTCAATTGTGATGAGAATTGTTCATTGCTCCCACTTAGTTAACCTCTAACCTTGGAGGAAAGTCAAGTGGATGAATCAATTTGATTCCTCAAGTCCTAATTAACTCCCAAAGGAGAGTCTAGCGTTAGAGGCATTCAAATCAATTAGCAATCTCTAATTATCAATCAACAAAGGAATTAGATAACTCAAGAGTCACTAATCACTCTACCTAGGCCAAGAGGAACAAAATCTATACAAAAATCCAACCAAGCATTTAATCAAACACTTGGAAGGCACAAAAGAAAAGTATAGTCAATCACAACAAGAATGAATTCTAACTGCAATTGAATGTAAAGAATTAACAACAACAATCAAGGAAATCACAATTATCATGAATTACCTCAAATTGCATTATTAAAAGGGAATAAAAGAAACAACAATCTATCCAAAACAAAGTGAAGAATTACAAGAATTAAAGTACATAACTAGGGAGAGGAAGAGGAGAAGATTAAGAATTGGCAAAGGAGAATTGAATTAAGGCATGAATTAAACCTAGATCTAAGAAGAGATATTAACCTAAACCTAATCCTAATCCTAGAGAGAAGTGAGAGCTTCTCTCTCTAAAACTACTTAAAACTCAAGCTATCACTTCCTTCTTCTCCAATTGTTATGTCTCCCCTTTAGGCCTTGATCCTTTTTTTCCTTTCTATCAGCAATTGACGCCAAAAATGGGTTCAGAAACCCCTCAAAATCGCCAGGCACGTGTTTTCTTAATGAAGTCATGTGCAGACATCGACGCGTGCGCGTACGGTACGCGTGCGCGTCCCTGGCTGATTCTGCAATGTGCGCGCGAGCGCCTTGTGCGCGTGCGCGTGCTTGGCCGTAATCAATTCTTTGGCTTTTTTGTGCTTCTCTCCACTTGCATGCTTCCTTCCTTGCTTCCTTTGATCCATGCCTGGCCCATTTCAATCCTGGAATTACTAGCAAACACATCAAGGCCTCTTATGGAATCAAGGAGAAATCAAAATTCATCAAAATAAGGCCTAAAAAGCATGTTTTTACACCTAAGCACAAATACGGGAGAGATAACAAAACCATGCTAATTCATAGGTTAAATGCGAAAAAAGGTCATCAAAATACTCTAAATTCAATACAAGATAAACCCTAAAAATGGGGTTTATCACCCAGATTTCTAAAAAATTAAATAATAAATTATTTATGATTTATTTTATTAGTTTAAACTATTTATTAGAAATTATTTTAATAGGAAAAGTTAAAATTTTATAATTATTATTACAATTTGAGTTTAGATTAATTAAAATTATTATAAAATTCTTTTTATAATAAGATATTTTACGTAATTGATTTTATGATAACTAGAGTTTAAATTAATTAGGATTTTTACATAATTTTTATTATAACGAGATATTTTGAGAAAGGATAAAATTATTATTATTATTACCCGCTTTGATTAAAATAAAGTTTAATTAATATTATTATCAAGTTCGATATTTTGCCAATATAAGTAATTATTGGTATTTTTTTATGAGCTTAGAGTTGCTAATGTTTCATCAAATATCTTTTATTCTTAAGTTACTTGTCATTTATATCAGTAACTCATATATATTATTTCTATATATTATTACTTGTGTTTTAATATACCCAACTTTTATAATTATCCGTTTAATATATTTATAATTTGAATTGCTGACTCAACAGCCTAACAAATTGACACGTGGCCTTAAAGTGACACCTAACCCCTTCTTTTAAATTAATCATCATCATCACCTTTCATTCTCTTTTCTAACCGAACCAGAGAGGGATTCCATGGCACCTCCGAGCTTCTGAGTTCGATTCTTGAGATCCGTAACTCCGATAAAAAATCTAATCCGATTAAAGTATTTGTATCTTTCTCTCTTTCACATTGGCGTCACTTTTATTCGAGAGAAGTCGCCAGAGGGAGCCGCTGAACCTTCCATAGCCATAGCCGTGAGGAGCATCGCCGTCGAGCTGCCGTGAGAAGAACGATAACAGATGAAATAGTTAACAGGACATTTTCTGCACCAGCCCTTTTTGTTCTTCCTCCAAGAGCGCTTCCTCTTATAGTAGATATTCCATTTCTATCACTAGCAGCTTAACGTCGTTCTTCTTTCTCTGTGCATGGATTAGCCAGATAATTGTTCTTATTTCAAAGAATCGAGTTCTTTTAACTTTCACAACAGCGTATTCTTGCACAAAAGAGCGTATTCTGATTCAGTTGCTAATCCCCTATTCCAACCTGCTATTTTTATTTAAATGAGATAGAGAGAGAGGACGTGATGGAGAAGAGGGGAAGGTGTGGTGGTTTCCTTCACCGCCGTTGCAACCACTAGAGCCATCAGGAGCCGCCGCCGTTGCTATTTGAGGCCGACCGGAAGAGTGGAGGTTACAGTTGCGCTGCTGTGTGTGACAACAAGCGGTAGTGTCGCCGCCGAAGCTCTCTGTCACTATTGCTGGACAAGAGAAATAAGGTTTTTAGACACGTTTGATTTTATAGGTTCGACTATTTGAGGTATGGGCGATTTTCTTAAACTTATTTTACTTTTAAGAATTGTTACAAGTTGATATTAATGCAATAAATATATTTTTATGATTTTTATAAGTCTTAAGAATTGGATTCAATTGTTTTGGATGGATATAATTATTTATCTTATTGATTTATTGAATTATTGAGGATGCCGGTTATTCTGATTTGTCAATTTAGTTTGTTGAGTTGGTTATTATTGGACTGGTTTATTGAATTTGGTTTCTAAATTATGATAGAATGATTTGAGAAGATTTGAGTTGATTTTGTTTGAGTTGTCGAAAATGAATTTAAGAATTGGAAATGATTTGAAATGAGTTTGAGAAAGGGTTTGGTTGGGACCAGAGAAGGGTGGCAAAGTCCAAGTTTTAGAGGAGATGCTGCCGAAATTTTTATAAAACTCTGAGATTTTGTTTGAAGCGTTATTTAGAAGAAACTTTGGTTTAAGAATCATAGTATTTGATTTCGAATTATTAAGAAAAGAAATGAAGTATGTTTTGGAGCTTTATTTATTAAGAAAAGTATTATTTTTGAATTCGATTTATCAAGAAGAGAATTATGTTTTTAAGTCTTTTGGGAAATTTGGATAAAGTGATTTTAAATTGAGTTTGATTATGATTTTAAATATTATTAAAATGTGTTTGACAAGGACAGTAGTCTTATCTCTCTTGCGTGTTTGAGATAGAAATGTGAATATGGTTGATGTTGTGAGGACGGTGGTTTTGTCCCGCTCACGGATTTGGCAAGTTGAGGATGAAGGATTCTCTCTCTTGTCGTGATATGGGTGTGAGGAAGGTGGAAAAATACTCTCCTTCATATTGTTTTTTCCCACATCTTTCTCTGTTTGTAAGGTGGAAAGGCACACTCCTTCGATTTGAAAAGGCACTCTCCTTCGTAATTCTCTCAGGAGAATGTGAAAAGGCACACTCCTTCGATATGAAAAGGCACTCTCCTTCGTTTGTGTTCCTCCTGGGGATACGCAACCTAGAGACAATATCCAGGTTAGCTACTTGATGTGTCGGGTTCTGGCAGTTTAACCTACACGTGAGCTTACGACTAATAGGACAGACATGCATCATGTTGCATTTATTTGCTTCATTTGGGTGTGCTTAAGTGCTTTGGTTTGCCTATCTGATGAATTCTGTTTAACTGATAACTGTGATACTTGTTGTAACTATTCTTTAAATGTGTTTGCCTTTTATTTGTTTATGCTTGTGATTGATGTCTGTTTTGAGTATTTGGTAGTGGATTGATGATAGCGGTGATGGATTTTGTTGGGCCGGAGGCCGAGATTTGATTTAATTTGGGCCAGAGGACGGAATTGGTTGGATCAGTGGTAAGTTTGTTTAAAATGGTTTCTTAGTAAGCGGTGAAATGTATGGAGTGTTGTTTTGTGTGAAATTTTAAGAAAAATATAAGTTTTAAATTTGGATAATGAACTGACGTTCACTACGATTGAAAATAGTTTTATTTAAAATATTTTCTTACAACAATTCTTCAAAATCCTTTATTAAGAACCAGCGAGGACGATGTTCTCACCCCCTACAGCTTTATCTTTCCAAGACGGATGAAGAAGATTGCGGAGTTTTAATTAAGTACTTAGATATGCTGTTTCTGTTTGTTTACATATATTATAGATTTTTCCCTCACTCTTATTATTTTAATATTGTAAGAGGGATAGGAGTTGATATTTTATATGTATATTATATTTATAAGCTGCTTACGTGTGAAGTCTTGTATATAAATATATGCTTGTTTGTTTTCAAGATAAAGTATTTTTCTAGTTTTCAAAGAAATCAGTGATATGATTTCGAGTCAATGGCTCCTATTTTATTATTAAGTATATGAATCGTCGTAATACTTCTTGCTATCAGAGTGTCGCAGCCAGAAGCGTGACATTCTGATAGTAAGGGTGTTACAAGGAATAGTGATTCAATTAATGTGCGACACATACATAGTTTTCAATCACACTAATTTTGAATAAGTGACATATAATTTGTATTAGAATAACTTTTGAAAATTGTGTTTTTTTTAAGATGTAACTGGACAGGACTAGCTTGAATACATCACATATAATTTGACCTAAGGACTACTTTTAAATCTTATTTGAATCTAAATCAATTTTTGTGCTTAATCTCTTGATTAATTAATTGACAACTAATTAATGCTCGAGAAACCGAGGAACCAAGGAATTGGAAATCAGTCACTAAAGATTTGTCGTGAAAGATCTTGCAAACTTCAAGATAAGTAAACAAAGTTTGATTTCTCTAAAAGCAGGGACGGACCCAAGCATCATGGTGGGGGCACTTGCCCCCACTCTTATTTGATAATTTTAAACAAATATATATATATATATATCTCCCCATTTTAAATTTTAAATGACCCCACTACAAATAAACTAAGCCCAATTATTAAAAGCCCCAAACCCATTTTATCTTTCTATTATTTTGACTATTAATTAACCTAATTATATTTAGTCTTCTTCTATTCTCAAATTCCAGCCGTCACTCATTTATTCTCTTAAACCCTTTTCTTAGTTTCATATTTTCAATCTTCTTTTTCTATTCTTTATCTAGTGGTCATCTTCGCTTCATCAAAAGGTAAATTTTAAATTCTCTATTTTGTTTTATATAGCTCTCTATGACTCTATATATCTTTCAATTTCATTGTTTATCTTTTTTATATTTTCAATTGCAAATTTTAATTCAAATAATTATAATTTAGGTATTAATCTATTTTTTATTCTCTTCATGAATTTATATATTTTATTTTATTCTCAATTTAGTGATTCTTATTATTTATTTATTTATCTTTTATTTTATTCTATTATATGTAATTATATTGCATATAAATTTTTAAAGTGAATTGATCAACTTACTAATTTAGAATATATATATATATATATATATTTTAGAAATAATAATGAAAAAATATTTCAAAAGAAAGCTACCACTAGAATCTGAAATCACTCCATTAGTTACATATATAGAAAGAGAGACATTCAATCAAGTTGATAATGAAACAATTATTCAACATTTTTAAAATATGAAAACAAAAAAAGAAGTACCTTCAAGATTTGAAGCGAAGAAAGTTAGCGGCTAATGTAATTTTTTATTTTTTTATTTGAATAATTAATGTGTATTTTTATATTTTTAAATTTAAATTAATATATCTTTTAATAGTAATGTGTATTATTTTTGCCCCCCAACATAAATTTTCTGGATCCGTCACTGTCTAAAAGTATAAACATCTCCAAAGCCCTTGACTATCACCATCATGGTCTTCTCTCAAATCAACATTCAAATTCTCTGTCCATAAACATTCAAGAATTCAAGATTCTCAAGCTCTCATCAAGACATAATCTTGTCCTCTTCAAACCAGGTTTTATTAATCTAATTAAGAATTTAATCTGCCTTTAATCCTCGTGGAAACGATATCCACTCACCGTGGTATTACTTGAGTGATTCGGTACAATTGCTGATATCCATGAGCTTTAATTTTCGCTTATCAAATTTTTGACGTTATTGCTAGGAATTAATTGAGATTGACAACATACGTCCGATTAAATCATAACTTAGATCTTATTTACTTTCTTTTGTTTCACTTTTAATTTCTTTATTTTTCTTCACATTCTTTTTGTCTTTTCTTTTTATTTTCTTTTTTTTCACGTTTTTTTCCTTTTCTTTATTTTTCTTCTTTTCTATTTTACGTTAATTTTCCTTTTCTTATTTTACCTTTCTTATTTTCTTTTCTTTCTTCTCTTTCAATCCACGTTTCTGTTCTTCTTTATTCTGTTTAACTTCTTTTCGAAAAAATAAAGTTTTTAAATTGTATTTTATTTTCTTATTCCTTTGTTGGTTTAAATTTTTTTTTTTTTAGTTTTCTTGAATTCCACGTTCTTTGCTTTTATTTCCTTTTCTTTTCTTTTACATTTTTTGTTACATTTTTTTAAATTTTTTATCCTGTTTAAATTATTTTTTTTTCTTTTTTATTCCATAAAATACTTTTGATATTTTGTTGTTTGTAAATGCAAGAAATGATGGAGCTGTATATTGTAGAGAAAATCATAACAAACAATGAATGCATGATTCAATAACTCTTTTTTTTTACAAAATATGTGGAATAAATGCAGCGAAAGCCACTGGAATATTCTTTTAAACCAAAAAATTATTCATCTTTTTTTAAATAGAAAAATTACCCAAATTTTAAATGAGTTAAAAACAAGGATATTTTAACATGTCAAACAAGCAAATAAATTTTAATATAAAAGAGAAATCCCTCAAAAATCATCACCTCTTTAACTTACCATAGAAAAAATGGAAGAAATTATTGTTAAAATGTCTCAACAAATTTTTGAAAGTAAGATAAAAAAAACTCTTCTAAACATTACCCAATGTGTTTAACAAATCTAAGATATTATGCAAGAAATAAGAACAAACCTCAAAAACTGAAAAATTTTCATCAGAAATTTAGTGATGCAAATGAATCATGCTACTAAACAACTGGTAAAAAGACAAAATTCTATAAAAAAAAAAATGTGAGGCAATTAATATAAGGAGTCTATATCTAGAAAGAGAATTAATCCTAAGTAGTATAAAATTAGAAGACCAATCACAAGATATCACATCAACCTTAATTTTTACAATTTCAAAAAAAAAATTTTAGGAGACTCAAATATTTTTAAAGATAGAATAGGAACCCAACTAATGAATTTACGACGCCCTACAATGTCTGACTATCGATGGTATAAAGATGTTTTTATTTCTAAAATTATGATGCGAGATGATATAGCAGCCCCTTTTTGGAAAGAAAGATTCATAGCTACCCTATCTAAACTCTTTTTAAAAAAGATTTTATAAAAATTACAATCTTTATTTGGTACTCAAATACCATATGAAGGCCTAACTTTTGGCCAAATACATAATATAGTAGTACAAATCAGAGTAGAAATATGCATTGCACTAGATTACAAGAGAAAATGCGAAAAAAATATGAGCAATAAACGAGAATTAGAAAATTTTTGCCAACAATATGGTATTACAACTGAAAAAGCACCTAGCAATCAAAATAGTCATTAAGAAAAGAAATACAAAAAAATAGGTATAGGTATCAATCGAAAGAACCTTACACAACAGGAAATAAGCCAAAAAAAATTACAGAAAAAAACAAAAGTGGAATAATCAAAAGAAAAGTAACAAGAAATAAATAATTTGTTGGAAGTGTAAAAAATCAGGTCATTATGCCAATAACTGCAAAACAAAAGAAAAAATAAACAAAATTAGTAATGAAGAAGTAAGAAAAGCTTTAGCGGCTATATTAATTGATAGTGAATCAGAAAGCGAAACGAAAAAAGAATATTCTTCTGATGATTCAGAAAATTTTATACAACAATTAGATATACCCTCTTCTTAAGAGTCTTCTGAAATAGAGGAAGATTCGTGTCTAGGACCAAGAATATGTAACTGTGATAGTTGTGTAAAATCTTTAAATGTAATTACGAGAACTCAAAAGTCAATCAATACCTTAACTAGAACACTTTAATTTCTATAATAGATAAATTAAGAAATTTTTTCTTAAAAGATGAATTCTTATTTCAATTAAATGATCTGATTAGAAAAGAAGAAAAATCCAAAAAAAAAATAAGACCAGTAGAAATTAGAAAATATATAATAGATTTAGAACACCTAAAGAAGAAACTTCCTTAAAATTTACAAGAATAGATAAAAATATTAAAATTCAAAATTTCTGAATTGAAACAAAAAAATATATCTCTTGATTATAGAATACTAAAATTAGAAGGCAAAAACATAGTAAGATTACAAAAAGAAAAAGAAAAAATAGAATCAAGAAGAAGAAAAAATTATAATCCAATTAATTATATTAATGAATTATCATTATTAGTTAACCAAAAATGGTATAGTTATAATAATCGGAACAGAGAAATTTGAGTTTATGGTTATGATAGACTCAGGAGCAGATGTAAATTGTATCCAAAAAGGATTAATACCTATCAAGTACTATGAAAAAACAACTGAAACTATTGTCAAAGCTGAAAATGACAAAATGACTATAAACTATAAGATTTCTAAAGCAAAAATTTGTAAGAAAAATGTATGCTTTTCAACTACATTTTTTCTAGTAAAAAGAATATCTCAACAAGTTATATTAGAAAACTGCTTCACTCTACTATTATACCTTTTTACGATAGATGTAGATAGTGTAACTACCTATTGTATACCAAACCAACCTATTCTATTTGAATTTATACAAAAACAAAAAAATTAGAAACTAAATTTACTACAACAAATGGCTACGTCATGAACCAAGAAATTGTATATAAGAAAATAGAACAACAATTAGAAAGTCAAAAAATTCAAATTCTAATAAAAGGGATAGAAGATATAATTAATTACTAAGAAAATACACCAAGGATATAATTAAATAAATTATGAATGGAATGTGATGTTTCAAGGATTATTAAAAAATGTACAAAGTGAATTTTAAGAAATTATGAATAATATTTTTTATGCATACGTAAATTTTATCATAGTCTACTTAGACGATATTCTTGTATACTCTAAAAGAATAAACCAGCATATTCAGCACTTAAAAAAATTTATTAATATTATAAAAGAAAATGATCTTGTCCTATTTGAAAAGAAAATGAACATATTTATAACAAAAGTAAGGTTTCTAGGATATAAAATTTTTTAAGAAATAATTATTCCGATTAAGAAATCTATTGAATTTGTAGAAAAATTTTCAAATGAAACCATTACTCGATAATTTCATTTGGTGATGACGATAAAGAAAAAGAAGGAGGAGGAGAAAAAAGAGAAAGAGAAGAAGAAGGAAAGAAAAAAAAAGTAATACCCCAAATAGGTCTTCAAGAAATTTACCATCCAACAGTTTTGTCCCCCACAAAATTTAACTAAGATTTCGACCCTGAGGTTTTCAGATATCCACCAGATACGTCCCCAAAACCGTTTGATCCGGTTAAAGTGGTGACGTGTCAGGTTAACTGTGACATGTCACCTCCAGGACATTTTGGTCTCCATCCACGCTGGACAAAACGACGTCGTATTGGAACCAGGGGCAAAACAACGTCGTTTCGGGGAGGACAAATTCGTCCCCACTTAGACAGAGAATGCAAACGGCGCCGTTTTCATGTGGGGACCTATTTGCCTTATAATAGTATCTTAGGGGACCTATTTAACCTATAATTCATGATGTTAAAAGAAGTTATATTTACTTCAACGCAAACCTTAAAAACACATTGACATTGGTCTGTTCATTTATCAAAATGGTAACATAAACCTGAGAACCCAAACATGTTAACCAGACAAATATTTGGCTTCAATAGCAACACAAATCAAATCAAGTCAAAAGAAGGTTTATTTTCTTCAACATAAACTAAACGAAACCATTCTAAACAACATAAAGTCTTCTTCCTCCAACATAACAAAAGGTGGTAACATAACTAAGACAATAACCTTCACACTAATTCTTAGAAGTATCATTTCTTAAAAGACTGGTTCAACCATGGTGTTGGAATGAATTTCAACAACTTAGATACTATGCCACTGGTTGCAACTGATATTGTCTCAGCACTAACACTCCCTGAATTTTTGGCCCTAATTACTGTCTTCTTTGGACGTCTAAAAGAAAGCTGAGCTTGGAATAAACAGTATTGTTATCACCATGTTTCAGCAATATTGAACTTGAAATTTTGTGTGAAACATGGTGATAACAATACTGTTTATTCCAAGCTCAGCTTTCTTTTAGACGTCCAAAGGAGACAGTAATTAGGGCCAAAAATTCGGGGATTGTTAGTGCTGAGACAATATTAGCTGCAACCAGTGGCCAATATCTAAGTTGTTTAAATTCATTCCAACACCAGGGTTGAACTAGTCTTTCAAGAAATGATGCTTCTAAGAATTAGTGTGAAAGTTGTTGTCTTAGTTATGTTACCACCTTTTGTTATGTTGGAGGAAGAAGACTTTATGTTGTTTAGAATGGTTTTGTTTAGTTTATATTGAAGAAAATAAACCTTCTTTTGACTTGATTTGGTTTGTGTTGCTATTGAAGTCAAATATTTGTATGGTTAACATGTTTGGGTTCTCAGGTTTATGTTACCATTTTGATAAATGAACATACTAATGTCAATGTGTTTTTAAGGTTTTCGTTGAAGTAAATATAACTTTTTTTAACATCACAAATTATAGGTCAAATAGGTCCCCTAAGATACTATTATAAGGCAAATAGGTCCCTCACATGAAAATGGCGCCGTTTGCATTCTCTGTCTAAGTGGGGACGAATTTGTCCTCCTCGAAACGACGTCGTTTTGCCCCTGGTTCCAATACGACGTCGTTTTGTCCAGCGTGGATGGGGACCAAAATGTCCTGGAGGTGACATGTCACAGTTAACCTGACACGTCACCACTTTAACCAGATCAAACGATTTTGGGGACGTATCTGGTGGATATCTGAAAACCTCAGGGTCGAAATCTTAGTTAAATTTTGTGGGGGACAAAACTGTCGGATGGTAAATTTCTTGGGAACCTATTTGGGGTATTACTCAAAAAAAATTGCGTGTGTAAATTTAAAGAAAAGGAAGAACCAACACAAATTTAAAAGAAGAAGAAATACGAAGAAAAGGAGAAGGATAAGGAAAAAGAAATAAAAAAAGAGAAAGAAAATAAGCGTGTAATTTAAAAAATTATTATAACCACTTGAATAAATTTGTATAAATATTTTGGAAAAAAGTCTAGAGGGTCAGTAATTTTGTTAAATTCTAGCTAGTATGTAATCAGTAAAAAAAAGTGAGCCCTTAAATGAAATTTCACACTAATTTCACACCATAAAAATCATTATTAATGACTACAAATCACAAAAATTACTTACCCCTAATATTTTTTATTATTTTATTTGGAGGTAGAGCTTTATTCAAACCCGATCTCTGGTCCACCGCAACATTCCCCCAATTTAATATGAAAATATTCCCAATACCTAGATTCCTCTATCCTATACCTTGCATCCATTTTGGAATCTTCCACTTCCCACTTTGCGCTCGCTCTCTCTCTCTCTCTCTCTCTCCCAAATAATTAATTAATATGCAAACCCCAAATCCATTCTTGTTCTTCGAGTTTCAACAATGAAGTTCGGCAAGGAATTCAAGACTCATTTGGAGGATACACTCCCTGAGTGGAGGGACAAATTCTTGTGCTACAAACCTCTCAAGAAGCTTCTCAAGAACCTTCCTTCTTCCAACCACACCAACAACGCTCCCATCAATCCCTCTTCTTTCACCCACCTTGAAGCCTGGTTCGTCACGATTCTCAACGAGGAGCTTGACAAGTTCAATGATTTCTATGTTGATAAGGAGGAGGAGTTTGTTATCCGCTTCCAGGTTCTTAATTTTGTCCTCTGATTTCTCTTTTTTTTTTTGGTTAGGTTTAGAACGATAAATTCAAGAACCCTTAGTTTTGGATGTGTTTATGCAACTTAATCTATAATTGTTGGTTAACAAATTGTGTTTAAAGTTTGAATAATTGAGTGCTCTGAGAACATGTCTTAGCTTTATCGAATTCAGTGACTATTGCAAACACTGAAGGTAGATAGTGTAATTTGATATGTGTAGTAAAACCAAGTAACAATTAGACCCTGCAATCTTGATTAAGCAACAATAATTTTCTCTTCGAAGCATGGGTTCCATCTACAAATGCTACACTGAAAAAAAAGTACAGTGAGTACCAAGTAATTGTATAAGGAGAATATGCAGTAAATAGCTATAATCTGTGTGATATGATTTACTACTTTAGGGCTTCAAGCTCAATGGCGTCGTCTTAGTGGGATAAGGTTTTGTTGTTATTGTTGTTGTGATTGTTGTTGTTGTACTACTTTAGGGATTCATTGTTCAACCTTCATCCTCAAATTCTATACTAAATCCAACTGTTTAATTGCTGGATTGAAAGTTCATGTTAAAGAAATTGGTTAAATTGTTAAATCCTCAAGAATATCTATGTATCATTAAATATTATAATACTATATTTTGCTATAAACTGCTCTGTTTCTTTCCTGATTTTTGTTTCTAATTGTGAATAGGAGTTGAAAGAAAGAATTGAGAGACTTAAAGAAAAAAGCAGTCAGAGTGAAAGGTACACTTCCGAGTATGAGGATGAGTTCAGTGAAGAAATGATGGGAATCAGGAAGGACTTAGTCA
Source organism: Arachis hypogaea (assembly GCF_003086295.3). Lineage (NCBI taxonomy): Eukaryota > Viridiplantae > Streptophyta > Magnoliopsida > Fabales > Fabaceae > Arachis > Arachis hypogaea. Next base: position 134,698,785 of record NC_092055.1, read on the forward strand.
CCATCCATGGAGAGATGGTGCTTCTCAAAAACTACAGTTCCTTAAACTTTGCAGGTATATCATCTACTTAAATAATATGTAAGAAAATTTACTTTGGTGGTTATCTTCTCCTATTTTATTTTGAAGTTTTTTGAATATATGCCATAGGCAGTTTTAGTTAGGTAATCATTGATTCCAACACCATTAACATGTTTCCACTTCAACAGGACTAATAAAAATTTTGAAGAAGTATGATAAAAGAACTGGTGGCGTCCTGCGCCTTCCCTTTACGCAACTTGTTCTTCGTCAACCTGTTTTCACAACCGAACCTCTCACGAGGCTAGTTCATGAATGTGAAGAAAATCTTGAACGTCTCTTTCCCTTGCAAGAAGAAGTAATTCAATCAAATCCTGCTCCAGAAAATCAGTCTAAATCACTTGAAGATAATACAACAAATGACTTACCAGATGCATCCTCTACTCTTGGAGAGGAAACAGTGTACATATATCGTAGCACTCTTGCTGCTATGAAAGCAATAAAGGGTCTTCAGAAAGAAAGCTCCACGAGCAATCCATTTTCATTTTCTTCCCTCTTTAACAACCAAGATGCTGATAGTACTGGTGCTGTAACAGCCGAAAACTCTGCAACGAATTCTCCAGCTACCTTACATAATGAGGAAAGCACTGTTAAAGATCCTGACTCTTCGTAAGATGACTTTTTCTTTTGAGGTTGTTTCCTGTATTTTTTCTTTGGATTGTTGTTTGAGGCTTGTTCATTGAAACTGTATGAAATATGACTTCTGCCTCTTTGTTTAAATACAATAAATTAACATAACAAATGAGATATGCATGTTACGTCTAAGATACATGTACAAAAAGCAAATGCTGAATTGAAAGTAACAGAAGTTTTTAACTCACTGTTGTAATAAACAATTGTAATGGTTTTGCTTTGTAGCTGTATGTTTTCAGTTAGCTTCCTTTTGCATCTCTGGATCATCTTTTATGCTCTTTATATGATTACTCAAGCAAAACAATGCTGACATGTGATGTTATAATGTAATAGTGTTGGCAGTGACAAATTTTCTATGCATTTTCTGTATGTGTGTCAAAGATGTTTTAACTTCTATAGTATGTTTGGTTTTTTCTACTTAATTCTACATAAGGCTATGATGTGGAGATTGATGAAAGAGGGAGTTCCAATGAATGGCCAAGAGAAACTTCAGTGTAGGTTGTTCTTAGGTGATGAAAAGGAGTGGTTATTAATAAATAATAAGTAGAGAGAAAGGTGAGGAGTGGTCGAGTGGAGGCTGTTTGAGAGGTTAAATAGTAAAATTCATAAAGTTCTCTCCCACTACCTGGCATTCCTTTCTGTGTACTCTCAAACGTACCTCTATAAAATGGGTGTGTGAAAGTGAGAATATTTTTACCATCACTTAACAATTTTACTGTATAAAATATACAGAATCTAATTTTGTTTTATATAGAAATTCAATGGTGTATTTTCACATTAATAAAAACAATAATTTTTTAAAACTATTATTTAAAAAATCATCTAAACACATGACGTATGAATTTAATTAGATGACCGTGTGAAATTATTTGTATTGATAATGTGTCAAAATTAAACTTATATATCCTTTCATTTGTGCAAGTTATACAAGATCTACTGCGAATTTCCAAATAACGGAATAGTTCGTCACTAATCATTTCATTTTCCTAGTCTAACAACAAAGCCTTATTAACTAGGTTGATTGTTTTACCGTAGCTTCATAATTTGCAAATCATAAGAAATTGTGTAGGTCTTATTTTATATTAGATCTAGTAAACTACTTCCTGATTATTCCTTGGTAGGCATATACATCAAAGTAACACTAATGGTTTTGCAGAGGGGGCTACCATTGATCTCTATAGAGATCATTTTCGAATAGATGCGTTTAGTTGTTGCTGCTGGATTTATTTGCACCATTATTTCTTCCACCATTTGGAACTCAAATCGGTAAAATGGCAAAGTCTACACAACTTTTAACAGGCAATTGTACATTTCAAAGGAGTTTTTTGTTCAAATCACAATGTAATTCATACTTTAGGACATGTAGCATTTAGGCAAAGTAAACTATTCACAAATTCTTTGATGCTTTCATAAGAAGTTCCACCTTCACTAATTGCTCTTATAGCCAAATTCTTCCATTGAATCATATTATTCTTGATCTCTTTCCCTTGTTCACTGTCAATTATTTCCCTTATACAAAGTCTTAGTGCTTCTTGTCTCACAATCTTGTTCTCACCCATAGGAGCTCTAATTCCCATCTTCCAAAGATCTACAATAAGCTTAGCATTTGTGTTTTGATCTGACCATTGTGGCATTGCAACAATTGGAACACCTAAACACAAAGCTTCCAATGTAGAGTTCCAACCACAATGTGTCACAAAACAAGCAATAGCTTCATGAGCTAAGACTTTTAGTTGGGGGCACCAAGTTACAACTAAGCCCTTGTCAGATTTATTTTCAAAGTCTTTGGGAAGCTTAATTTGCTCAGAGGCCCTTACCACCCATAAGAAGTAGGCATTACTTTCCCTTAAAGCATAGGCTACTTCTTCTATTTGATCCTCTCCAACCATAACCAAACTCCCAAATGATACATAAACAACAGAACCTTTTGGTTTGTTGTCTAGCCATTCCATGCAATCTTCGCTCTCGAATGCTGCAGCACCATAATCTTGGTCGTTTTCATATTGCTTGTTTAAGAACATTGATGGTATGTTTGGTCCTATAGTCCTATATTTTGGCCACAATTTCCTTGTCCAATCATTTACCTGAAAGTAATTTGTTAGTTTATTATTACATACTAAACCTATGAGTATCTTCTGTTAATTACCTCTTTACCAAGGTCGTAGAATGTATTGCAAAGAATCCAATCAGCTTTGTGAATGTTGGAGAACTGATCCACCAACAAATCAAGCAAAAACGGCTTTTCCTGATAAGTGAAGAAGAAAGAAGGCATGTCAGCAACATCAAGTTTCGGCAACCCTGGGAAAGAAAACTCTTCCTCCGTGAATGGAACTTGAATCTTCCCCAAATGGAAATGATAGTATGTTGTGTTAACCGCCATGTTTTGAGTGAGAAAAGCAGCACCAACAATCCCAAATCTCTTGGCAGTTTCTAGTGCCCATGGGAAGAATGCGTCATACACTATGCAATCAACTGGATACCCTTTCCGACCAAGATTCTCCACAAGATTTGCTAGATTCTCTGGCCCAACTCTCCAAAAGTGATCCATATAAACCCCGTAGTTCTTAGCACCTGTATGTATTGTAAAAGTATAAATACGAATATTGAATAAATTAATCGACCTATACACTAAAAATGTTAATAATTCAGTTATATATATAAAATATATATATTTACTTATAATACATGATTAATTTTTTATATACATATAGTATTTTTAATATTAAACACGAACAAAAAAATGCAGATTTTGAGTATGTTGTCCCATAAATTTGATAAATCTAGTTGTTTACACACTGTTTTTATACAATCTACAAAATAGAATTTTTTTATGAACTTTAGTCTAAAATTTTTGCACAAATATCTATGTAATATTATTGAAGTAAAAATAATTATTTTTTAAATACATAAATTTAATTGAACGATGGTATATAGTATATACAGAACCTGAAGGGCCAGTGTGGTCAAAGCCATCAGAAATGGTCTCAAGTGAAATTGTTGGAGGCACTTGATGCAAGTTCTTGCAGTAATAAACGGTTGAAACAAAGGTGACTTTGATTCCTTGGTGTTCCAAGAGTTTGGAGAATTGAATCATGGGGTTGATATGACCTTGAGCTGGTAAAGATAGAATTAGACAATGCACCTTTCTGCTATTATTATTGTTCTCCATTTCTATGATAATGAATTAAACACTACTTGTGTTTGTTATATGTATATGTGTGTGTGTGGACATTTGTTAGTTATAAAGGACAAAGGCAAATAATAGGGACAAATTATGGGCGGCAAATTGAGGATATGTACATGTATATAATACAATAAAACATGTATTCATCATCTTCCACTGAAAAAGTAAATTTTAATTGATTGAGAATGTAAAACAGAACTATACTAATTTATTATTTATGTTATCATCCGATTTAAGATATTCTATTTCATTAATACAGATAGAGTCTAAACTCATAGCCGTATCTTAATTCACTACAATAATTTTAAATAAGTCCCGACGGCTAAAATTTTTGTTACATTATTATAGTAGGGTAAACAGTATTAACCTTAAATTCTTTGTTAACAAAAAAATATAAGTTATTCCATTTAAACATTTATAAGCTAAGATTAATATTTTCATTTTCTTTGCCTTTTTTTTTTTCTTCCAATGATTCACATAGTTTGGAAAATCACAAGCTTAAATTTTCCAAAATTGTAAGTAATGAAGAAAAGAATATAAAAGATATTGTGGGGAGATATAATATATTTTTTTAGAAACAAATACGTATAAAAAGGGACAAAATTTTTCACATTAAAACCGAATTCGAACTCCAACATTTATTTGAACTAATTAATGAGTTAACTACTAAATCAACCCAAATTGATTTTTGTGCACACTACAAAACTGTGATGTATTGAAATCCTTACCAGATATATCAAACAAAAAACATAATGAGCTTAGAATCTTGTCATATCCTAACGAAACTTAAATGTCCCAACAAATTAAATTCTACACTTTAGCATATTCCACGTATCCTAAATACTTTTATATCTTCAACGTAAAGTAAGTCCAAAAATTTCTACACTTAAAAAAAAAATCCAGTCAAAGAATATTAGAACATTTTGAATATTCAATTTCAGTTCATTTATCTAATATAATATAATATAACATTATTTTAGGATAATTTACTCAAATAAAATTTTTGGAGACCTTTTTTTTTAATCAAAATACGACTTTATAAAATTGAAGACGCAATTGTAACTTTTACTACTCTATCAAAATCGTTACTGTCAACAACGAATTAGGAATATATATAAACCGCTATTGATAGCCGCGTATAAACAGAAACTGCTATAGACAATAGTTTCTAAAGGAGGAATATAATACAGAAATCGCTATAGGTAATAGCAGTTTCTAAAAAAAAACAGTAACGATTTCTGTGAGATTTATACAAAACTTTTTATTAAATATCTATCACTTATCTAAAACCTTTATTTATATGTTATTTTTTTATATAATATGATATATTTTTTTTAGTAGAGTTTGAAAAATTGTATAATATATTGACTGGTGAAGGCAACCTTTATATCATTATATTATATGTTGTCTCTTACTTTACTTTTTATATGAGACAAAATCAGTAGCACTCGTGCAATTGCATTAATGAGGTTAAATCAAATATATTATATGGTTAGAATATTGAACCATTACGTTGATAATGAATTTTGTGTTCCATGTTTTTTGTAATATTTTTTAAAAGCGAAATATATTTTATTTCATTAAAAATAGAACTTGGAATTCAAAATATAAAAAAAAATTTCAAATTTCACAATATAAGAGTACAAGGAATAGTACTTTTTGGGATGGAAAAAAAAACCTAAGAATAAAATAGAAACTGACATTAGGAAGTAAAAATTGTAAGTAAAATAAGAATCTTCTTATTTTTAGGAATGTAAGCTATGTTGTTAAAAGCAAATTCATTGGACGTTTTGTGAAAAAAATTGTGGGTAGTATTTTTTGTCAAAAATGTCTATAATTTCTTTTAATCTTTAGTTGAGTTATTCAATTACAAACGCAGAACTTAACAAAACAAAATAAGTACAAAATAACATCTAAACATATAAGAGATTTTTTAAAATCATATTCCGGTCCACACTAAACCAAATCAAAGCCATTCTCCCTAACCAAACAAAATAAAGCCAAAACTCCAATTCATAAGCAAGAAATACAAATAAAACACCATATAAGATTATTAGCAATCGCCTCAAAAGATGAAGTTTTACACACTCAACTTTTTATATATACAATAAAATGTTTAAACAATTCACATATGGATCGCAAAGAGAGTTTCCTATCTCTAGTGCATTGCAACTTTCACATATTTATGTAAACTGCGATTGTCTTCAGCGGTTTATAACCATGCAATGTCTCGCATAAACCGCTACTGTCTAGAGTGGTTTATGACCAAATACACTCCTTCAGAAACTGCTGGTGCCTATAGCGATTTCTGCTTGCATGCTAAACAACGTAAACTATGGTTGCTATCCTTAATCCGCTGCTGTTAGTATATAGAGTAATAAAAATTGTAATTGCGTCTTGGATTTCACAAAGTTGTATTCTATAATTTTTAAATCCAAATATTTTATTTGAGTGAATTGTCCATTATTTTATCAAGTATTTAATACAAAAATTAAAAGGATGTCATTTATCTAGTCTAATGTGGGAGAAATATGTCATGTCACTCACCACATGAAGAGTAATTAGACCAAAAAAGAGTGAAGAATTAATATGATATAATATTTTAATTTCAAGCACGTTTATAGTAAAATTAGGATATGAGAGATTTTTTTTAATATAAGCGGTCAGAGACTATTTTAAAACTTAATTTAAAATTTATCGCTCTAATAATATTTGGTTTCACTCAATTTTAAATTTTTATACAAAGTGGCAAAAATCGTGGTTTTAGAGTAAAAGCAACTCCAATAAAATATTTTTGATAGTAAATAAATTAATTTATTTAATACGCAAATCTTAAAATAAATACTTTGATAATATATATTTCAGCAAAATTAACTAATATGCAAAGAAGATAAACGTAAAAAGTACCTTTAGTAAATTTTGAAGTGAGTTAAGAAAAAGGTTGAATCAAGTAATTAACCACTTTTTAAGTTAAAGAATAATTTGTGCTGAAAATAGGTTTTAGGAGATTATTATTGTTTTTGTCTCGTCTCGCGGTAGGAGACAAAACGAAACTGGAACTTGCAGATTTTAGGAAAGAAAAAAATAACACCACGGTATATTCTAGTTCAATCACAACATGTAATATGACCTACGTTCAGTCTCTACCACAATAATGATAGAATTTTCACTATAATCAAAACGGATTACGATTTCCAATTCTAAGAGACTCAATTTTGTAATACCCTAAACTAACTCAAACCTAGTTCAACACCTAGGTGTTAACCCAACCTAGTTAAGGGAAACTAAATGTGCCCAATTAAGTACACTTTGGAATACAACTCTCAAACACGATAAAATATATGCTTTTTGTGTGAACACTCTCTTTAACTTTTGTTTCTTTCAATAAACTCTCAAGTCTAGATATAAGAAATGAAGAACATACTCAAAACATACCGACTAAAATCTATTTTTTCTTAATATGATCTGCACGAAAAGGTTGCTTCCGTCCTTGATAAACTCTGCAAATATAGGACTTGTTCTTCTTCATAAATAGTATGGTACCAAATCTCCATGACACAAGCTAGCCGTTGCATGATCTATATGAACAAAATTTTCCTTCTTTGTTTCATCATACACGAAGGAAGTGCAACAGCTTCCCTTGATTTGATTCTGATTTTGGGACTTTGAATGTTTGATGATGGTGCAAAATCCTTCCAATTATAACTTGATTCTTTCTTAATGAAATCTTTATTAATATGCATTATACTTACTTCCTTGATAAAATATGATTGATTCCTACATTGCTCATCATAATAGTTAGTTATAACAGGGAATAGTTAATTATGTTTCTAATCATAAAATAGCAAATCAATTCTTGATTCAACATGTTCAACTCAAAATTTGAAACATGCATGGTATTATTGAATATTTAATTTGAGTATAATATAGGCATAGCCATCCACAATATATACTTTATTTTTCAGTGTAAAGCAAGATGCGAAGCACCCTAAGAAGAAAAGGGTAAATAAAGACGATAGAGCTTGTTGGAGCGTAACAACAATATTGATTTCTTGCAAATATCGTTCACACGTTGACCAACATTGATTATATCAAATACCATTTTCATATAAACAATACAACTAGTTAACGACCAGCATAATATTATCTCTCAAAATCTAAGAAAACGATCGCGAGAGCTATTATTATTTCTCAAAAAACTTCTCTTTCATAAATTTAAAATTTGGATGGTCTTCTCACATGAATATTTTATTTTTATTTACATATGACTCGCATGATTTGATTCCTACTTTTTTACCAATGATTCCTACTCATTGGCATGATTTGATTCCTACTTTCCTTCAATATTTGAGAAACATTATATCTTGTATAAATATAAGAATATGATGAATAATGGAGAATGCAGATCATAATATCCCAAATCTTTTATAATTTTGAGTTTAATGTTTGATTATTTAAAAATAGATAATTTAATTTATACAGTAGATGTATATATATATATTTTTTTTAAATTTAGTCACAGTGGTAATATTATAAAAATTTGCCATAAGTAACATATAGTTTATATATATACTAAGTCCAATAGTAATTTTTTATGAAATCAGTATTTTTGAAATATTTGGAAGACAAATAGAACGAAAAAACATTAAGATAACATTATAACATTAATATTTAGTTATTTACCTAACCCTTGAGACAAAAATAACACTTTACCTGTTAAAACAATTCATCATATTATACTTTTTCATTTAATATTAATCAAGGGTTACACTTTATCCAATAATCGAACTCTATCTACAATTGCTACTTCGTTGGTTAAACTTTTCCGAAGAGCCCTTATCACCTACTTTCCTCTTTGTGAATAATGGTCAAAGTCAAACACTAGTAGAGTTGCATTCAAGGGAGAAATTGCAATGAAGTAAGAAACATGATCATCAACACATGTGAGTATACATAATTTAACAGTTAGAAATGAGATAATGTACATCTCAATTGGTGTTTTACTTTACTTATTCTACATTATAAATTAGACTGAATTTTTACTTACCTTTTTATTTCATATTTTTGTCTTTTAAATAAATATTAAAAGTCAGGTGTAGAAATATCATTACCCTTTTATTTTGTTTACATTTTCATTTGTGAATAAAACACATTAAGTGTAAAAGGAATTTTAAAAGAAAAGTTAATAAAAATCGTTTTTGCATTTATTATGATAACTTTAATTTAGGAGTGAAATTACAACTTCTAAGATATTATTAGGGTGACAAACTATACATGGGGAAAACATCATATATAGGTAAATTACATTTTACCCGTTCTTCTTTTTTCTATTATATATTTTGTTGTGCTAATTTTGTGTAATAATTTGTGCTTTTGCAATTTCTTAGTTCAAAGATGCACCCCTCCACCGCCACCAAAAGAAATATTATTGCTTCCACCACCAGCCATCATTGATTATGTGGAGCTGAAATATATTTGGTCACCCTTTGTTTATAGCTCTCTTATTAAATGGATTCTTTGGTGTTGAGTCCTTTGAATTTGTCAGCAAGTCCGTCCTTCATATTCTTTAGGAAGGTATGTTGTTCAATTCTTTATTATAATAATAAAGTGCATACTCTGATATCTATGGTTACTGTAGCTATATAATTTTAGCTAAAATTAAAATAATATTTTTATTATTTAATAGTATTTTTTAATTTAAAAAATAAAAATAAAATTGTTACTAAAATTACGAATTTTTTGGATCAGAAAGAAAACTTCATTGGATAAGCTGGGAGGTTATTTGAAGGGAGAAAAAGTGTGGCGACATTGGCTTTAAGAATCTCAAGGCTTTCAATTTAGAATGCTTGCTAAACAGAGCTGGAGAATTCTTATGAAGCCAAATTCTCTAATTGGAAGAATCTACAAGGGCAGGAATACAATGAAGTCTGATAGAAGGTAGAAAAGTCATAGAAGCAGGAATACAATGGAGAGTGGGAAGGGAGTCAAGGGACTCTCAGATCAGAATTTATGATGACTCGTGGGTTCAAAATTTTAAACCCGTGTCTAATTATCAATAACAAGACCCTAACTCAGGTATTATGTGGGTAAATCAAATATTCAACAACCACCACCAAGGGAGGGAGGAACTTATCAGAAATACGTTCAGACTAGACATTGCCACAACTATACTAAAGACTGCGATACACGAAAATGAAGATCAAACAGAGGAACGCAATGGGCTCTATTCTGTTGCTTCTAGGTATAGAATTGCCTTCAAGATGATCCACCCGCCGGTAGAACAACTTTCAGAGCAGTGCAGAGAGGAAAAGCTTTGGGATTCGGTGTGGGAACTCCAATGCCCACCCAAAGTGAAGGTTTTTCTCTGGAAGGCTTGTCATGAAGGTCTCTCAGTGCGATGCCGACTTCACACCCGTATCGCGGCAATAGTGAATGAATGCCCTAGATGTGGAATAATGGGAGATAATTGACTGTCCACAAGCAACCCAAGTTTGGGAAAAATCAGAATTAGGAGCTTCTGGAAGATATGCCATGCAATAAATTTGAAGATTTTTGGGAACAAAGACTCACCGCCGGCGGTAGTCTTGGAGGCTGCCATGAATCTTTCCGCTGAGTTTCAACGAGGAAGAAGAGGATAGCTTTCTAGACACAGAGGTGGCTTATTCTTTTTAGTTTGTGGGTATCCCAACTTAAGTGATCCTTGTCCAAATGGACCCCCTTGTAATTTCATTTCTCTTTTAATGAAATTTCGCTATCTTAGAGAAAAAAAAAAATCTTATATCTCTTCTATCACAGGACGATGACCAAATGCTAACTTATAAGATGACAAGATACAAACAATAACAACTGCCATTTAAGTCATAATACCAAGTTTTCAGATCCAATGGAAAACAATAACCGTTCAAATTATATTAATCAAGGGAACTCGAGATTCTATCAAATTTGTTTCTAAAATATACCAATTCGGTGTTACATATGCTGAACATGATTTATGATAGGCAGCAACAGCATATTAATATCAATCAATTATAAAAGCCAAAAATAAACTAATCATACATTTGGATACATGTGGGTAGAAAATAGAAAAAGGGGGGAGGGAGAGGGGACGGGAGGGGAGGGGAGGGGACTTAGAGGAACTTCTTCCTCTCAAAGAATGTCTTCAAGTGCCATAGTTGAAAACTAGCCACAGACAAGCAAACCACAATTGAAAGGAAACTGAAGGTAAACATCTTGCTGCTAGTCTCTTTGTTAAGTTCTTGCATTTGTTCCTCCCTATTTCAGGCACGTGGTAGAAAAGGTCATCAAAATTTAGTTAAAAATCCTTCCTCTAGAATAATGACAATAATAATGTGCATGAACATGTTAAACCTAACTTAAAAAACTATAGACACCAAAACTTAAATGCTACATAGTTAGTCCCAAGCCCTAATAAAAGAGGAGGGGTGTTAGGCACTCGATAGCCAAAATAAAAGCCTTGTCGAAATTTGATGACGTGGACCAAACACGTTATTGCAATGACATCATCTAATCTATGTAGCCGGTTTCACCTAGCGAGATAAGGCTTTGCTGTTATTGTTATTGTTGTTGTATTTTTTAAAAAAAATTACGGGCATGTGCTTATCATCACTCTTATAACCACTACAAGGTAAAATATAAGGAAAAGACATTCATAAGGTAGGAAACAAGAAGAATGTTGGTGGAACAACAATAACAACGACAACAAAGCCTTGTCCTACTAGGTGGGGTCGACTACATGGATCAAACGACGTCATTAGGGTCTATCATGTATCATGTCTACAGAGAGACCGTTTACATGTAGATCTCGTTTAACCACCTCATGGATGGTCTTTCTAGGTCTTCCTCTGTCTCTCACCCCTTATCCATCTTTCATCTCATTCACTCTCCTGATTGGGTGCTCTGTCAGTTTTCTTCTCACATGTCCAAACTACCTGAGACGAAATTCTACCATTTTTTTCACAATAGGTGCTAGTCCAACTCTCTCTCTCCAATAGCATATGACCATTCATCTATCTCAACATCTTAATCTCTGCCACACTTAACTTATGTTCGTGCTCTCCTTTGGCCGCCCAACACTCTGTACCATAAAACATTACCGGTTTGATAGCAGTGCAATAGAATTTATCTTTAAGTTTTAAAGACATTTTTTTGTCACATAGAAATCAGACGTATTCTGCCATTTTGACCAACCTACTTGGATCCTATGATTTACATCATATTCAATCTCTCCATTATCTTGTATGATGCACCCAAAATACTTAAAACTTTTAACTTTTCGTAGGATGTTTTCTTCAATCTTCACCTCTGTATTAGAGTTTTTCCTTCGGCAACCGAACTTACATTTCATATATTCCGTCTTGCTACGGCTTATTTAGGTCTTCCACAGCTTCTTTCCATAAATCCAACTTCTTATTTAAGTCTTCCCTTGACTCTCTCATAAGGACAATATCATCGGCAAAAAACATACATCATGGCACATGCTCTTAGATATGCTCTGTGAGTAGTTTCAAGACTAATGTGAAAATGTATGGATTTAAGGATAATCCCTGGTGTAATCTTATACCAATAGAAAATTCTTCTGTCACACCATCTTGAGTCTTTACACTAGTTGTAGTCCCATCATACATGTCTTTAATTGCACGAATATATGCAATCCTTACTCTCTTCCTTTCCAAAAACCTTCCAAAAGACCTCCTTTGGCACCCTATCGTACGCTTTTTCCAAATCAATAAACATCATATGTAGATTCTTTTTATTACCACGATACCTTTTCATCATCCTTCTTAACAGGTATGTAGCTTCAGTGGTGGATCTATCTAGCATAAAACCAAATTGGTTCTCTGTTATTTGTGTCTCTTATCTTAACCTCCATTCTATCACCCTTTCCCATAACTTCATGGTATGAGTCATGAGCTTGATATCTCTATAGTTTCTACAACTTTGTATATCCCCCTTATTCTTGTAGATAGATACCAAAGTACTCTTTTTCTACTCATCTAGCATCTTCTTTGACCTTTAAATTTCATTAAAAAGTTTGGTTAACCAACTAATGTCTTTCTCTTCAAGGCCCTTCCAAACTTCAATCGGAATATTATCGAGTCCTACTGCCCTGTCATTTTTCATCCGCTTTACAGCCTCTTTTATCTTGAAGTCTCAAATCTTTCGATAGTAGTTGAAATTTTAATATTCTTTCCTTGTGCATAACCGACAAAGACTCGAAAGAGTCTTCTATCATTCATTAAATAACTCGTAGAAGTAGCTCTTTCACCTTTCATTGATCTTCTCATCTTGAGTCAAAACTTTTCCGTCTTTATCCTTTATGCACTAAACCTGATCCAAGTCTCTTGTTCTTCTTGTACAGCTCTTTGCGATTCTATATATATCTTTCTCTTCTTCCTTCATGCCTAAGGACTAGTAGAGACTTTCATATGCTCTTATTCTTGCTTCACTTATAGCCACTTTTGTCTCTTTAAAGCATTCATTTTTTGCTTTTATCTTTTTTTGTGCACTCGTATTCCACCATCAGGACTCCTTGTCTTTTAGTCCTATCCTTTTAAATTCACCAAAACTTTTTTTTTGTTGTTCTTCTAATAACTTCTGACATCTCCCTCCAAATTTCCTCTGCGTTTCCATCCTCTTCCCACTTTGCCTCTTTCCCTATCCGTCTTAGGAAGCTTCTTTGTTCCTCACCTTCATCCGTCACCACCTCGTCCTTGGGTTTTTCGTATGATGTATTTTCCTCAATTTTCGCTCAACGCAAAAATCCATCACGAGCATCTTATGTTGTGTTATTAAATTCTCTCCAAGAATAATTTTACAATTAATGCAAAATTTCCAATCAACTCTACTCAACAAGAAGAAGTCGATTTGAGAGCTTGTCATGCCACTCCTATAGGTTATAAAATGTTCGCCTCTCTTTTTAAAACATGTATTTGCGATGAGAAGGTCAAAAGTTGAGGAAAAGTCCAAAATAGTTTTACCATCGGTATTGACCACCCCGAAACCATGACTTCCGTGAATACTTCCATACCCAGCCACTTCTCTTCCAACATAGCCATTTTAATCTCCTCCTAAGAAAATCTTATCTCTCGAAAATTTCTGATCTATTCTGAAGCCATCACATGATTATAAAAGTGCATGGAGAAAAAACAGAATTATTTCCATCATACCATGGTCTATGGGAGCAAAGAAAATCAATAGTTAACCATTTAGTTCAGTGTGCATGTGCAAAAGTTCGGAGCAATATGCACGTTACAAAAATAGAGATCCCTCTAGAAGATTCCAATATCTTCTGACCCATTTAGTAACAAACATGTTTAAATCTTTTCCATAAAAAGAGGAAGAATGAGTTAAGTGAACTTAGCAAAACTTTCTTCCATCAAAAGGTTACATAAACAACCATTATGCACAAAACGAAAGACTTATGGCAGAATTGATGATGTTTACCTTTCACGTAGATAAAACATCTCATCGTGGATAGATTGGACAGTATCATACAGCTTCTTCAACTCAAATTCCATTACCTGGAAGATTAGAAAGAAACATCACATCACATTGCATACAAATTGAAAAGCTTCTAATCATAAATTCTTAAAAGATGAACAAAATTAGAACAGTATTTCAACTCAGTTCACTAGTTATTTTTGTCTTATTCACGCAATCTAGGAGGTACCAATATGGAACTTTAGGAGTGAAAAACTAAGATGAATAATGATATTACAAATGTTCGAACTTGTGGAATCTGCCACCATACTCAAACTACTAGGAGAAAAAACAAATCCAGAAACCAAAAATGGATAAGCTAGAGTAAAATAGGGTTCACCACTATAATGACATAAAATATGGGATATTAAGTACGTTCTCTCTCATGTAGGTTTAGCCTGTTCCTTGTTGGCAGTTTGGATTGGCTCTTTTTGATGGAAAGACAAGGCCATTGTTTTAATTTAAAAAAAACAACAAAAACAGAACCAACCACTTTTAAAAGCTTTTAAGTGTGTTTGAATGCAACTTAAAAAAAAATGCATACAGCAACTAATAGTAATAATAAAAACAACTTCACGCCTTCACCATCCTTTTATAGTAATACCCATTACCCTGCTTCTAAACAAAAGCAAGAGCTAAAGTGATTTTCAATAATTACAAGTACTTCACAAAAATTATATCCAAATGCAAAATAACTTTTTTTTTCCCTGAAAATTAAAGTTGTACTAAAAAATTTATAAGAAAAAAGAGTTAAGTCCCTTTTTTAGAAGCTTATCAAAACAAAAGTACTTCTAAAAATGTATACTCAAATCCAAAGCTCTATTAAAAAGTTTAGAAGAAAAAAGACTTCCTTATTTTGAATACCATATCCGAACACCCCATAGGTTTTCAGAAGCTCCATTGACTGACTACTTTACAAATAATAGTCTGAAACTGTCTTTGTCTAATATTGTTACAAAAAATGGCTAAACAAAGGCAATAAGATAAAAAAGAAAATAACAGAAACCATGAACATTTATTGTTCCCACATTAATTACAAGAAATAGCCAATAAAGCCAACACAAATCTCCTTTTAGTGGTGTATAACACAGAAAGGGAGGACATAATCTCTGGATTGGCTAATAACCCAGCAGTTTCAAGAACCGGTTAGAAGGTACACCCAATGAGTTGATGGCACTATATGAAGTTATACCAGAAAGGAATATCATCAAGGATGTATTTTCAAAAGGACTAGCAAACAGATTCATTAGGCAGACTCGGCTACCTGATTCCAATTTCAAACAAAGACAAAGTCATTTGGATCTATCGATAACCAGCATGTCCATTGTTCGATAAATCCATTTAGAGCAAGGTCATTTAAATGGTCTCTCCTGAAGTTTAGGTCAACTCTAATGGTGATCAAAGTAATAGCGAATCAACAAATTTTTATGTTGGATATAGATTGAGTTATAACAATGCTAAAACAATAACAAATTACCGATCACAAAAGGCTAGTCAGTTCACATACGAATGAATACTTCTTTGACTTACTTCAACTTGTCCTTTCTTTGCAACCTTGGACCATTCCTTGGCAGCAACTCCAGTTCTCCATTCAAAATCAATGGTCACAGTTGGGCTTTCCTTGCTATCAGGTATCCAAAAACAAGTCGTATAGTCACCGGATTCAGACGCACTAAACGCAAAATTACCGGATTCCACGTGATCCCCATAGTGATAACTGTTCCCACTAGGCGAGCTCACCTTACATTCACACATTAAGAAAGCAAGTCAATCCCCAAAACAAGAGATAATATCCCATCACCCCCCAACAATTCAGACATTGTAAATTCAGAAACCTTAACTTGAAATAGATCATAAACAATTAAGGCACTTAGCGCATAGCTGTCACTTTTAAGATTCAAAGAGGACTTTAAAGAATAAATTTTTTTCCACTTGTTAATACTTAGTCAAATAAAGAAGATAAAAAGCACAAATTTGGGGTATATACAAAAAACTAGGGTTTGTGGATTTAATCATGAACTTACTTTGACTACGAGCTTGTAGGTATCAGGAATTGGATAACCTTCACTGGGATTAACGACGCTGTACTTGCCTACGGTCATAGCGTTGCTCTTAATCTCCTCGGCAATGCACTTAGTCTGACCTGATCGAAGCTCGAACCTCATCGAATTGGTGATGCCACACATCAATGCGAGTGTGATGAATGCAAGGAGGGGAGTGGAATCGGACATTGCGGCAATGTGGTGTTCCCAATTTGTCTGAACTTGGGGATCCGAAAGACGAATTAGGGTTTTGTATGGGAACGGAGAAAGGGAGAACCAAAACGACAGCGGAGAGAGAAACTGAAATTCAGACGAACGGAGCTTTGGTTTGGTTCATAATTTCTGGCCTACTGCTACTACAGACAGTATTACCAGCTAAGAGGGGATTCTTCTCCTGCAGTTGAGTTTATTTTATTAATTTATTATTTATTTATTCTCTTTTCCGTGCTTGATCTTGATCTCAGTTAGTTATAATTTAATTTAATGTTGAATACAGTTCAACAACATAAAATCGTTTAGAATTGTTTACCACAAATCTTATAGTAAATATTTGAATGGTAGTTCAAAATTCAACTTCTATTTTGCTATTAGGGATACGTTAAAATAAGTTATTAAAATTAATTATTAATATAAAATATATATTAAAAATAAATTAAATTATATATATTTAATGTATAAATATATAGTAGTTGATTTTATCAGTACAAATATCATTTTTATTAAAATTAGACTTAGTTAGAGTTTGGACAAAAAGAGACTAATTTACGTAAATATTTAATTATATATTATTATAAAATTTAATTTTAATGTATTATTATTATAAAATAATTTTTATATATTTAATTATGTAATACTATATCAGTAAAAACAATTATTTTTTACATTAATTACGTAAATAATCATCTAAAAAAATAGATGTAATTATATGATTATATAAAATATTTAAAATTATTAATACATCAAAATTATTATATCAATAAAATTACTTATCTCTAGTATTCATTGTCTAAATGTATATATATATATATATAATCTACGGTATCCTCTAGTCCGATAGGCTAATAACTAATCCGTCGTAGATTTAAGTTTTATTTAAAGGTCTGTTACTGACCAATAAATTATTATATACACAAAATAAAATTCGAACCCCGATATTTATTAAAGCGGTTGAGTGAGAAATATTAGATATTATCACAGGATATTGGGCGTCATTATTTTGTTAAAAAAAGATCTTTTTTTAATGAAAAAAGATCTTTTTTTATTTTTTAATGTGTTTGGCAAATTTCTAATAGTAAAAGTAAAAGCACTAGTAAAATAAAAAAAAGATCTTTTTTGAGAAGCTGTAATTTACATCTTTTTTTAAAAGATCTTTTTTCCTTAAAAAAAGATGTTTTTCATGTAATAAATAAACAAAAAAGTACTTTTATATTATTATACCCAAACATAATTGATAGATAAAAAGACCTTTTTACATGAGATATCCAAACATAAAATTACTTTTACTTCTCTATAAGATCTTTTAAAAAAAGATAACTCGAAAAAAGATCTTTTTTTTAAAGTTCACCCAAACAAGCCCATTAACACTTTGTCACTCTTTTTATAGTTTGTCTTATATCAGAGTCAATATTAGCAAATTTCATATTTTTTATTAAAAATATTAACCTCTTAATATTTTTTATTAAATAAAACATAAATTTTAAAATTATCAGTTATCATTAGAGTTTATAATACTAAATTTGCTTATATTTTTTCTTACAAATATTGTAAATCATACTTTTAATTCTTTAAAAAAAATAGTTCCAATGTCGAAAATTTTTAAAATAATGGGCTTTAAAATATATATCTACTATATTTATTTATCAATTATATTAATAGGAATTGAAAAAAAAATTGGTGTACAAAGTTTTATTTCTAAACTATTCTTCGTTATGTGTAAAAGAAAAAGAAAAAAACATTTTTCTCTTTGTAATATTAAAACCTAAAATCTCTTAATTCAAATAAAATATTTATCTTTACTAATCTTACTTTTGTTAAGATAATGTAAGCAGCCGCTTGTACATATATTATGACCTTCAAATTGTATTATATAAGAGGAGAAATTATTTATTTTTGTACCGAGTCTTTTCAATCATTCATCTAGTTATTAACAAAAAGTCTCACCACTAACAAATATATAAAAACCTAACCATCGTTCAGCTAGTAAATATTTTTATACCATCATAATACGAAAAGTTTCATGGACGTTGTTGAAAAGATACAACAAGATAACACAAACGAATTTCAGTGTAAATATTTGTTGTTTGTTGTTTTGACTTTTCAGTGTAATTTCAGTTATGTATTGTTATTGTCTTTCTACATTTCAGTGTAAGACACTATGTTGAAGCATCAAACATACTAAAAATTTACATCCATTGAACCATAATCCAAAATTTTTATATTAAAAATGAGACATGCAATTATAATTTATACATTAACCCTCAAACAGTGTTTCACCTAGTTTGACCTCCTAACAACATAATAATTTATTAATTTATATGAAATAAGTATAGAAATAAATAAAAAAAAATAGATAATAAGACAAGATGCATGCTCAATAAAACTAATCTAACCTTAGCTGCTAAGAATTCGAAGTAGAAGTAGAAGTATCAAATTTGTAACTGTTTGTAACAATTTAATGAATGTGCAAATTAGAAGCAACTTCTCTTTCTGTTTTGCTTTGTGTTACTTCTTCTTCTGTTCACACCTCACTAGTTTCCTCCACTTGTTAGCACAAATATTTATCAGTATAATTATAATATTGTTGAATTCTCCCAAATTATGAAATTCAAATCTTTAGAACCAGGCAGATTTTGCCATGAAGGAATATTTGTTAGCAAACAATTTCATGTACATACATTCAAATCTTTACCTTTTTTAAGTTCTGATGTCATTTGTTAAAAAGATTGCTATAGTATACATCTCCACGCATTGTGTTCTCTATGTATCTAAATCCAAGAAAAAGTAAATTATGCTATTGCATTCTCGATTTCTTTACCATTGTGGCACTTGATGCCCATTCTACAAGCTATGCTAAGAAAGTTGATATTTCTGTTATTGGTTTTGTTTAGTTATTTTTTAATTTATGTTGATCATCCCATTCTTTTTCTTATTTTTTATGGAGAAGCATTCAACACTTTGATGTTGGCCTTTTATTTTAAATGAATGAAATTCAATGATGCTATACTAGATCATAGAAGTTTTAATGATAAATACATTTTTAATTGGCTTAAATATTTGGTTATGATAGATCATAGAAATTTGGGCTTTTTTATTTTAATAAATTAAATAAATATAATAATTACCGAAATAAATAATTTAAAAAATTATTATCAAAATCCATTCCACTATCTTATCTCGTTTACACTGTAAACGAGATAATTTTGTGCGTATCTCGTTTACAGTGTAAACGAGATAAGACAGGTAGACCAAGGTAGTGAATTCGTAGTTTTTACCTTGACTCGAAAAGTTAGTTCAAAATCATAAGTCATTGAATCATAAAACGGAACGTAAACGTGATTCGTAAAATATAAAATTAAAAATTATAAAAAAATCTTATAACACAAATTTACAAATCAAAAGTCACAATTCATAACAAAGCTCAATCACAAATCAAAACACAAATTCACAACTCACAGATTTATACGACATAAAATAAAGCTAAGTAATAAATAAAGTAATTAAACTACTGCAATGAATAATTAATTACTTTGTGCATTATACCATAATATAAAATTTTCAATCATCCTTCACAGAGTATCCCTTCACTTTGTAGCATAAGTATTTAGTTTTTGAAATTTTTTTTTTTGAGAAGCAATAATATTTAATAGTAGTTGGTTTATCAATATGTACAAAAATGATCATATGAGGACAAATTCCCAGAAAGGGAAAGATCTTGGACAAAAATGAAAATTGAACACTGTACATCTCTGAGTACAGAACAAAATCATGTGATGGTGATAGTGTTTATGGCAAGTTTTCCTTGCTAAGGTAATGAATGATGAAGCTTCATCCTGTGTTGCTTCATATGGTTGAGTTCATTGCAATGCTTAATTAGATTAATTCATCATTAACTTTGAAGCTTAGTTGATGAATGCTTTGTTGCACAGTTCCAAAAGCAAGATAACAAACTCCCCATGCCTTCACGTGCTGCACTGCTTTCTCTTCTTTGCATAACTTTAATAAACTCATCAGCACTCAAATTTCCATCCCGGTTAGCATAAAAAACATGAAAAATTATGTCAGCAACTGCATCTGTAATAGTGATGCCACATACCTGTGATGCTACTCTTTGAAAATAAGATTTTGTCAACTCTCCATTAATTTTCCCATAGCTGAATATGGATAGGGAGAAGAATTCCAACTGCTTGCGCAATTCTGCAAAGGCTTCAAACTCTTGAAATGTGATTTTTATGTTTCTGAGATGTGAATCATCGTTCATTTCCTCCACCATATCCAACAGTTTGTTTATATGATTGATATTAGCAACTGCAACCAAGGAAAGTGCGAAATCTTTGGCTGAAATTGTTCCTTTTTTGTTGTAGTCATAGTGAGCAAACTATATCCAATGCCATAATAATAAATTAACAATTCAAATTTTCAGCTAAATAAAATTCAACAAAAAAAATTCAACCTGCAAAGAAGTAAAGAACAGCTTTGTTGTGACTTGTGA
This sequence comes from Arachis hypogaea, assembly GCF_003086295.3. Taxonomy (NCBI): domain Eukaryota; kingdom Viridiplantae; phylum Streptophyta; class Magnoliopsida; order Fabales; family Fabaceae; genus Arachis; species Arachis hypogaea. The sequence goes on from NC_092055.1 coordinate 134,719,927, forward strand.
ACACAAACTAGTAAAATGAACAATCACTAAACAGGGGAGGCGAAGAGCGCAGTAGGCAACAACAACCAACCATGAACATCGACAGTCAATGACACATAGCATCAGCAACACTAAGTCAGCAACCTTCCAATGCAGTCACAGTTGCAGTCAGAGAGAGCCAGAAAGGCAGAGATACACTCACAGGGGCACCGCGACAAGCCTTACGTGTCACGTAACACAACTTTTCTTCTCCGATTTGGTGATTTCAGAATTCAGAGGGGGTTTAGAGTTTAGAGGGAGGAAAAGTGATAAATTGAATGAGGTGAAAACTGAAAAGACAGTTATAGATTGAGGAAAAATTGCTAAGCTAAACGGTTCAAGAAGAATTTGTAGGGACATTTACCTTCTTCACTTCAGATTGGGCTCTAGGGTTTGAATTGGTTGCAATTTGGGCCAAGAAAACCGCTTCTGGAGCTTTCTTGAAACTGGAATGCAACCTCGCCAGAAACTCGCGATTCCAGAGTTTGAGCGTGTTTCCTGGCGATTCAGCACGGAGTTGCTTCCTGGAAGATGAGAAGCATAAACGAGACGGGAGGGAGAAACAAAATTGCAAAATGGTGCGATTCTACGAGTAGAGTCGCGATTTTAACTACCTTGAGGTAGACGCGACACGTGTATATCTCGTTTACACTGTAAACAAGATACGTGTATTTGTAATTATAAAAATATATTTTCTGAAAATAATAAAAAAAATTAATAATATCAATAATCCAAACTTTTAGCATGAAATTAGTACTTAAAAATATTGGTAGAAGAGATTAATAATATCAATTAAAAAATATAAAAATATATTTTTTCAGATATACTAAATAATGCTAATTGATCCTAATTATATTCTAACATCCCCCTCAAACTCAAGTAACAACTTGAGTTTGAAACTTATTTAAAACAACGAAATAAAGAAAAAAAGAGAAAAAATGCATAAACTCTCTAAAACGGGTGCACATGGAACTGCCAGAAGGAAGCGTAGACGGAACTGCCGCTTGTTTGAAGGAAGCGTAAACAGAACTGCCGCTTGTCTGAAGGGAGCGCAGACGGAACTGCCGCTTGTCTGAAGGAAGTGCAGACAGAACTACCGGAAAGAAACGCTGACGGAACTGCTATAAGGAAACACAGACGAAATGCAGACAGAACTGCCACGAGAAAATGCAAACGAAACTGCCACAAGGAAACACAGACGAAACGCAGACGAAACTGCCACGAGAAAACGCAGACGAAACTGGCACAAGGAAACACAGACGAAACACAGACGGAACTGCCACAAGAAAATGTAGACGGAACTGCCAAAAGAGAGCGAAAACTATATGATTTCTTCATGAGAATAGGTAAGCAGTGGATGACAATGGTGTTTGATCATTCGACTCGAAAAAACACAAGACGGAGAAAATAGGCTAGTCGGTGAGGTGAAAAAGCATCAAAGGGGTGACAAAAGGGAAAGAAGAATGACATAGAAAAAAATGCAAAAACTACGGTAATTTCACCGCAAGGAAAATAACTTATCCTCTTCAAGGAGGATACCATAGCTCCGATACCATATTAGAAACAAGAGACTAAAGTGGGGAAAGGATTTGTGTATTATTGAGTGTTTTCAAGTTGTCTCGAATGATACAATATAAAAGGGTATTTATAGGTACTAAGAGAATTATAATAATAAAGACGTAATCTCCTATAATAAATATTCAGATATACTAAATAATGCTAATTGATCCTAATTGATCCTAATTATATTCTAACAAAGGATATGAACTCTGATTTTTATTTTGATGTTGAACTTGATCAAAACAAACGTCTCAAAACTATATTTTGGGCTGATGCTCAAAGTAAAGTAGCATACGAGTACTTTGGTGATGTAGTTTCGTTTGATACTGCTTATAAAACCAATCGTTATAATATGCCATTTGGTTCCTTTGTGGAGGTTAATCACTATGGTAACTCAGTGCTTCTTGGGTGTGGTTTATTGGCTAAGAAAAATTGAGGCTTGTTTACTTGGTTATTTAATGCTTGGCTTAGATGTATACATGGAAAGGCTCCTAAAGGCATTATAACTGACCAATGCCTCGGAATGCCAGCCGAAATTGAGAATGTGATGCCAGAGACACGTCATAGGTTATGCATTTGACATATTTTGAAAAGAATTCCAGAAAATGGATACAAGAGATATGAAGAGTTACAAGGTGATTTAAATAATATTGTTTGTAAGTCTACTTCAGAAGATGATTTTCAAAATCACTAGGAGGATTTTCTGGTTTAATATAGTCTAGAAGATAATAAGTGGCTATCAAATATTTCTCTACACATGAATTTTTATATTTTGCACATAGGAATTAGTATATTAGTATTTTGAAAGTATCAAGTGGCTATCATATTCTATTTGCTAGAATTCTAACATGTATATTAGTACAATTTTTTTATTTTAATATTTTCTAAACTTCAATGTGTTATTAACATGTTTATGGCAACATTTGCATCTACTTTTGTTAAGTTTGCTCACAAATTTTTTTTATGTATATTTGTTTACTATGATATGTAGATATCTATGAAAAAAGATATTGATGGGTTTCAATTTATTTTAACCACTTTTTTTGGGCTGGTATGTGATCCACACAACAAAGTGAGAGCATGTATTCATATTTTGATAAATTTTTAACTAACAAGAGCTTGTTGATTTAATTTATCAAACAATATGACAATTGTCTTGGATGGAAGGAGCAACAAAAAAGAGAGACTGATGTTAAAGACTATAAATCAATAATACTTTGTGCCACTAATTCCTTAATAGAGAAGCGATTTCAAGGTGCCTATACTAATGCAAAGTTTAAGGAAGTACAAAAGCAATTTAGAAAGAAAGTAAATTGTATTTTGCACCTTATGAAAGTAGTTTCTATATCTAAAGTCTATTCTATTTGGAGGATGTATCTACTTATAAAGAAAGGGTTTATGAAGTTAATTACAATACAAAAACGAATGATATTAAATGCAAGTGTCAAATGTTTGAATCAAGAGGCATATTATGCCGTCATAGCTTGCTTGTCCTAGGGCATGAATGTTTGAGAGAAATTTTAAGGAGATACATTTTGGAGCATTAGAGCAAACTTGTGAAGCGGAGACATAGTAATATTAAGGATAGCCATGATCCAAGTTTGTTGAACCCAAAAACAGAGATGTTTGATGATTTATGCTCCAATTCGAACAATGTTGCTTAATTTGCAACCCAATCAAAGGAAACAAGTGATATCCTACATCGTTATCTTGATATGGCTATGGCGGAGTGTCAAAAGCATGTTGCTAACTCATTATCTAATGCCAATGAGTTAGACAATTTGCTTCCATTAGAAGATGGTGGTAAATATAGTGGTAAAGATGCATTGTCCATTTTTGTAGGAGGCTGCACAATAAGCATTCAAGATATTAAAAGCCCTCCTTATATGTCCACTAAAGGTCATCTAATGAATAGGCTAGGATTTGAAAAAGACAAGATGATAAAAAAGAAGACCAAGGCAAAGAAGGAAAAAAGTGAGATAACTGAAAAAGAGATAAAATATTATTTTATATTATCAATATATAAATTCATCAATGTTGAATTGAAGTTGACGATTTTGACTAAGCTATCTAATTGAAAAAGAATTCTTCAACCTTCTTTTTTTTATAAGGGCAGTGTATATGTGATGATAGTAATAATGTGTGTAGTATTTTTGAGCTACCTTTCATTTTTGGATGAAATAATTGTAATGAAAATTTTATTTTACCATTTTCTTATTGATGAGTAGTGCATGCATGACACTTCTTGCTGCAGTAACACAAAATAATGACTACTTTTTTTAACATCTAAAGGGTGAATCAAATATATGTCAAGGCACTCTTTGCGAGAAGGACAGTTCAATCAAGAAGAGAATAAACATTATGGAAATAGAGGTAAAAGAGACACATGGATATACTATTTTTTATGAATTTATTTTTGCTAGCCATGCTATTTTTTATAATTATTTAAATAGACTTTAGATGTAGAAACTACTTTCTTAAGGTATATATAAAGGATAATTACTTGTACTTTATAGTTAACTGATGCAGCTTCTCTAGTAAGCTACATTTGAGTGTTGAATGGAACCTTACCAAAATGTTAGATGCTGCTAAGAATTTCTGACACCAGGAAATAGGGTGTGATCTGAACATGAAATATGATGTTTTTTCCTATCAAATCCCAAACTGTTAATACTGTTATGACTCTAATTACTTTAATTTGAGAATGCGTGCATATGCATATAACCTAAAATATTTTAGGCCAAATTATATATGAAATATTTTTATAGCGTACCTTTCTTGTTTTGGGCCAGCAGATTTTTAAATTTTGGGCCCGCAAACAATCAGTTGGTATTTTTCTACACCAAAGGAAAAAAAAGCCCAAATGCATATAGAGAGCATGAGTAAATGCTCTTTACCTCACACACTCTTCTTCTTCTTCGCAAAATCCCACTCTCTCTCTCGACACTCTTGCAGCGTGCCCTCTTTCTTGCTCTCAACGCTGATGAGCATTCTCAATGCGAATCAGCCTTCTTAAGCTCGTTGTCCATCGCCAGTAGCGTATTCAATAGAAGCGGCATTACTCTCTGTGACAACATCTCTCAACTCTCTATACATTCCCTTTCGTTTCTACTGATGCGTTATGCTTCTGCAAGGTTAAAATTTGTATTATTCAAAAATTTTAAAGTGAAGGTTAATTAGTTTTTATTTCTGTTCATTTATTGCTTTATGCAACATTTTGCTACTCACTTTCATTTCTAGTGTATCTGAGCTTTGGTATATGTTTTGCATGCAGTGAACCAACTGGGAAAAACTGCATCAGGAAGTCGGACTCTGCAACCAAAACAGACTGGCTTAGCATCATTGTAATATTGATCTCTATTGTTTAGCTCAAATTTGAATTGTCATATAACTGCTCTTTAAACTTGGTAGCTGTAAACTAACATATATATACTTCTTTTGTTATTTGACCCTGAGTCTCTGTCCTAGATAATATATTCATTACTAGTGTCATAATTTTGTATCCATTCAAAATATGCAAGAAAAAACTCATAATGGCACCCAAAAATATGACTCAATGTTTCTTGTCTATTCATAAAAATCTTTAAGCACTCTATAATAAAAATATCTTTTGATTTTGATTTTGATTCATCATATCTTGTTTATGAAACTTAGGTACTTTTAATTTATAAATCTTTGAAAAGATTCATTATGCCATTATCTCAGTTACTTAACTGGTAATTGACTTTTGACAATGGCTATTGTTGGCAGAGCTTTGTTGTGGCAATACTGGCAATCTTTACTGATGCGTTATGCTTCTAGTAGGAAATGTACAATTGATTTGTAATGTGGCTAGGTTTTTTATTTGTGTTTGTGTTAATAATATGTTTTATTGGTTAATCAAATAATATATCAATTGACTATTAATCTTTTTTGCACCCAATCAATTGACTTATGTGCTTTTATAAAACATGATTAATATGTAGTGATTATTTGAAATGGAAAAAGATCTAGATATTGAGAAATTTGAAATAGGAACAAGAAGGAAAACGCAGCAGAAAATTCTTGAAGAACTAGCATCTCGGATATATTGTGTGTTTATTACTTGCAAAGTTAATGTTTTAGCACCTACTAAATTTTATCTATCTGATTTTATAATAGTTCTTTGCTTCTTTGTTCTCTTCAATAATTCAATTTGTACTTATCTATCAGATAATTTATAACAATGAAGCTTTGGTGCATGATACAAAACCACTCTTAGACTTATTTAGGGTGTGCTTGCTTCTGATTAATCGAAAAGTAATTTTACAATAAATTTGTATCCTTAAAAATGCTTAGATTTCTCAGAATTAAGATCTTGATTATTGGTTGTAGTCCAGTTTCGTTGTTTCTGCTACTGCTGGCTCAAGTTGTCTTGCTACTTATAAAATTTACGCAAAAATATGAGAAGTGAGAATTGATTTTTTTTGTCAGTTAAAACAAAAAAGAAAAGTTGAGTTTTTGTGAAAAGAAGCAAACCAAAGGCCCCCTTAATCTATGTCTGGTGTAATCAAGTACAATCTTGAATTACATTAAAAAATTAGATAGATAAATTCGTTGGTTTAAGTTTCAATTATTTGGTTTTTACATGTAATTATGCGTATGCTGGATAGTATGTACGTGGAATTCATCCATGCTAATGTGATGTTCATAACTTTTAAAGTAGTTCATTGCTCATACTTTTGCACCCTTCTTAATGAAATTTTGCACACATGAATCAGACAATTTGCACCCACTTTGATGAGATTTTGCACACATGAATCAAATAGTTTGCACTCACTTTAATTAGATTTTACACACATGGATCAGAAGGTTTGCACTTACTTTAATGAGATTTTGTACACTTTACTCATCACAATTTGCATCCAATGTAATGAGATTTTGCACACATGTATCAAACAGTTTGTACTCAGTTTATTGAAATTTTGCACACATGACTTAGCATAATTTGCATCCATCTGCATCTGTATTTGAATGCGAGTATTACTGTTATTATGATTAGGATTATTATTATTATTGTTATTGTTATTATTTTTCAAACAAGCCATGGTTAAATTGGGTGAAGATTTTTTACTTTATGTTTGCAGAAATCGATAGAATGTCGTTGTTCTCCCAATTTATTTTTCACAACGATAAATTCACTTACAAAAGAGCAAAAACTTGAAGTTGATAAAATGAGATTCTCATCCTTGAAGACTATTCAAAATTAGAAAGTTTATAGGCGGTTACTCCTTGCACTTGCTAAAGCATATAACACAATAACAAGCAAACTGGAATTAATGGTGGGAGGATATCGATGTGACAACAGACAAAATTGGGACAGCTCTAAGATTACCTTCAATTGGTAAAAGCTTTCCAAAAGAAGAAGAATAGACATAAGATATTTTACAATGAGATTTTGCACACCTCACTCAGAACATTAAAGTGGAAAATCTAATTAAATTAAAGTGGGTGCAAAATATCTGATTTATGTGTGCAAAATCCCATTAAATTGGATACAAACTAGTGTGCAAAATCTCATATATAATCACATAAATCATCGCCAAAATAGTGTGGAACGCTCATGATAACAAATAGTATTACATAACAAAAGTTACACTGAAAAATCAAAACAAGAAACAACAAACACTAAGAACTATAATTTATACCCATATTGCTAGGCGTCATTAATTTGTTTGGTTGGCGATCTCGTGCTGTTTTCATCTTTTTCCTCTTCCTTGTTAAATCAATACAAACAATAATTAGATTTGCACAATGACAAATAAAAAAGAAATCAAAACTATAAAAAAGCATATACACTATTTTTACTTTGTTTTGACATCTTTCTCCTCATCTTGCTTTGCATCATTAGAAAGAAGTATACACTCTATATTTTACTTTACATTCTCTTTTATCACAAAAGATAAAACAAAACTACTTTTTACTTTCCTTTATCTTTTTTCTTATATGACACATTGCCTTCTTCCTTTGAAATTTTGTTATCATTATTTTCTTCATCAAATCTATAAACAAGAAATCAAATCAGTCCAAATCTATAAACTTAAAGGTGACCTTAGAATAAGAATTACTGGCTTTGAAGCTAGCATAAAGATAATAACAAAATATTAAAAAAAATCTAGTAATACCAAAAATTTAATTAGTGGTAAAGAATGTTTGTAAAACTCATAGACTTCAAGAACTTAAGGATTTGCCAAGACTGTCATTCTGCTATAAAGATTGCATCTTGAAATCGTGGTCCGAGATCAATATCGGTTTCATAGTTTCAAGCAAGGTTCTTGTTCTTGCTCTGATTATTGGTGAATTCAGCAGGGATGGGAGCTTAGTAGGAGTGTTGGGGATATGGGTGGCAAACGGGCCTAAACCCGTCAGGCTGGTCCGCGTAACCCGTCAAAAAAGGTGGGCCGGGTTGAAAAATTGGGACTGCCAAATAGCAAAAGCCCACCTAACCCACACTGCTTAAACCATGGGCTTTGGTGGGCGGGACGGGCTTCCCCGTCGGGCTTAGTGTTTTTTTGGTAAGGGGGATTTTTGTAATTTTTTTTTGTCAAAATCCAACTTCTCCCAACCCAACTTCCAAGAGAATGAAGATGAAAATTGAATGTTTTGAATTATGTTTATTTTGCTTTGGAGACAATATTTATAATTGTGTTTTAGATTATGTTTATTTTGCTTTGGAAACAATATTTATAATTATGTTTTGGATGAAAACATATTTTATAATTATGTTTATTAGATATTTATAATTACAAAGACTTTAATATTTGTGAATATAAAAATTATAATTTTTTTATATTTTTAGAAATTATAAATTTATTAAAATGATTGTAAAATTATATATATTATTTAATAGTTAATAATAAAAAAAGAGGAAATTTGACGGGCTTAGCCTGCCAGTCCGTCAGCCCGCCAACCCACAGTTAGATAGAGTGGAGTGGAATTTTAGAACCGTTTCATTAGACGAGACAGGGCGGACCAGCATGCCAAAAAAGGGCTTTTAGCTGGACGGGATAGGGTAGGGCGAGCTTTCCCGTTTGCTACCCCTAGTTGGAGAAGGGTGAAATATACCTGTTAATTCATCCATCCACCAGTGTATATATTTTAGTGAAAGCTATGTATAAAGTTGCCCTTCAAAGTATACTTGTAGGTTTAAAATATCTTTAAAGTAAAATCTCCCAATTGTTGCAATTACCAATTAGTCTAATTTCTGTAATCCTATTCTTATTTAATATTAATACAGACTCAATTTCCAAGCAGAATGTAACTATAACACCGGGTAAGAATGATTCATAACATTTGTTATTGATCCTCTAGGATATCGGAATCATGTAGATCTGCTACCACATTCAGATCTATATAAGTATATATTGGCCTCTTAAATTTGGTAATTTTGACTATGGCACTTAAGTTTTCTATTTTTTCATTTTTGTTACAATAATAAAATATTTCGTTAACAACTTTTTTAAACCATTTTTTTAATTGTAAATATGTGATCATAGTATCATACAATAACAAATTAATGTTTTGGAAACTTGTTAATGAGATATTTATTTTATTTTACAAATATAAACAGAAGAGTTTATCACTAAAATAAAGATATAATTACGTGAATTTTGCAACTCTAAAAAACATATATTTAATTAAAAAAATTTGTGAACTAATATATAATAATCACACATTTAATTTATATTCTAAAAGGAATTAAAATTGTTTTCTTTTAATTCTAAGTTATTTGAATATAATATTAAAATTTAATAATACAAATAGTTATTAAATTTGTTACTAAATAGAAATAAAAATTAAATTTATCTGTTTAAGTGTTAAGTTTTATTCTATGAACAAATTGGTCTTTAATTTTCTATTCTAATAACATGTCACACCAGAGAGAATCATTTTATCTTCTCAGTTTAATTGTTATCTCATGTTAGCATTTCATTAACAACAAAATATACTTTTTCCTAGGTAATGAGCACAGCAAATTATAGAATTACTAAAATGCCCTTTGGTGTGCAATCCAAAGTTTGTTACTGGCCCTAATTGTCCCCAAACGCAGCAAACCCTAAACCCCCAGCCTCCATTCTCCCTCGCTTCCTTCTGTCTCTCTGATCCCGCTCCGTCGCGTTTCTTGCTTCACAGCTTCAGTCTCTTTCCTTCCTCCCGTCGTCGACTCCCGTCGCGCGGTCTTGTCCCTTGCTTCGGCTGCGTCGTTCTTCCGTCGTTTCCTCAGTTCGGGTAGGTCATATGATCCCTTGCTCTGGTTCGTATTCTTTGTTTTTTTTATTGAACTTTTAATTTGTAATTTTCTGTTGCTGTGGTGTTGAGTTGTTATTGCTGATATGTTGCTCGAGTTTTTGTTGCGGCTGCTGCCTGCTGTTGTGTTGTTACTTGTTAGATGATGTTGATATTGATCTGGCGCTATTACATTTCATGATTCTATGTCTTGATTCTTCTGGTCAAGATTTTGGAAATGGAAATGAATGTGATAATTATCCCATTGAAAAAAAAAAACTCTAGCAAGTTTTAGTGGATTTTGACGATTGATGGTAAACTTTGAAGATGACTTCTGATATTTGGCTATTTGCCTTTGGAAATTTGAGAGTTGAGACTTGTGTTGCCCTTATACGAGCCACAGCCTACGTCGGACTATGTAATGTGATTTGGCAGATGATTACCAATGTTTAATTTTTGTCCATTTTTTGGATTTACATTAGAATATTTTTATTTTTGTGTGCTTATTTATGATTTTTATGTTCTTTTATTATAATCTGGCTATTCTGGTTTATACCTTGTTGAACGAACCTCTGAACTCGTATCTAAAACGGTTCGTCGTCTGGTTTGGTTTTCGGTGCCTATTTATGTTTTTGTTGCTGTTTCTCCGCCGCTCAGCCGTTTAACAAGGGTATTATTTGGTTGTTTGCGTGTTCTATTTATTTGTTTCTTTTCTGCTCCCCGGCTGTCGCTTTTGCATTCGTCCGCCCTTTTTTTTCTCCTTTTTTTTGTTTATATATTTTTGTTGCATTTCAGATCAGTTTCTGTACCTCAACTGCTCCTTTTTTTTTTTGGGTTTTTTTATATAATTAAGTATGAGAAAAACTTTAATTTCAGGAATACGCATGGCTTGATTTAATGACTGAAATATGCATGGCCAACTCAATTTCACCGGCCACGAAATGGAGTTCTATACCAATTCGCAACTGGTGCTTACGAAATTGGGGGAACAGCAGCAGACATTTCAACTTCGTGGCTGCCACAAAGGAGATGAGGCACATCAAGGACGGCGCACACGAATTGGGCGATCTCAAGCCCACCGGCCACGAAATTGGCCAATTAGCTGGCGGCGACCACGAAGTGGGAATGTTCGTTGCTGGCGCCCACGAGTTGGCTGTTCTAAACGACAGCAGCAGCAAGCTCACATGCATTGGCTGTGTCGGGTGACAGGGGACAGTTGGAAAGGGAGCCAAGAGTGGTATAAAAGAGGGGTGGGGAGAGCTTTCATGCACGGTTAAATTGGAAGAGGGGTAAGAAAAAAAAAGTGGTTAGCATGGTAAATGAAACCTGAGAGGAGGTGAGCTTCAATAAAAAAATTAACTTAATATGAGTGGGGGTGGGGTGAACATGGAGGAGAACTTGAACCGGCTGGACGAACATTATATAGCGGCACATTTATTCCATAAGGTTTGTTTACGCCATTAATCCGATTGCTATTGTTAGAGATTGTTAGTAATATTTTTTCGATATTTACCTTTTTTACAGAGTATTTGTAACTGTTGTCTTTCTTGGCTTCTTATGTTGTAGCTCACACGTGTTCTTACTCCTCATTGCACGCTCGTTGATGTTTTCATGTTAGAGCCTAGGATCCAACCATGGAAATTAGGCGGGAAAGGCTCCACCTTTGTTTGAGACGCACTGGATTTTATCATGCCTCTTTGATCAAGCGCTTCGAGTACGACAATCAACTTATTAGTGCCTTTGTGTAACGGTGGCGTCCGGAGACGCATAGGTTTCATCTCCCTTGGGGTGAGTGTACCATAACTCTGGAGGATGTAGCCATGCAGCTAGGTCTAGAAGTTCATGACACAATTTCCAAATATCTCTCTGATGAAACTTACTCCATGACCTCAACGTCTAACAGGCTGACCATCATCATTCCCAAATATTTCTCTGATAAAACTTACTCCATGACCTTAACGTACCGCTAGGTAGACCTAGCTGCATGGCTACATCCTCCAGAGTTATGGTACACTCACCCCAAGGGAGATGAAACCTATGCGTCTCCGGATGCCACCGTTCCACAAAGGCACTAATAAGTGGATTGTCGTACTCGAAGCGCTTGATCAAAGAAGCATGATAAAATCCAAATCCAGTGCGTCTCAAACAAGGGTCGAGCCTCTCCCGCCTAATTTCCATGGTTGGATCCCAGGCTCTAACATGAAAACATCAACGAGTGTGCAATGAGGAGTAAGAACACGTGTGGGCTACAACATAAGAAGCCAAGAAAGACAACAGTTACAAATACTCTGTAAAAAAGGTAAATATCGAAAAAATATTACTAACAATCCCTAACAATAGCAATCGGATTAATAGCGTAAACAAACCTTATGGAATAAATGTGCCGCTATATGATTGTTCGTCCAACCGGTTCAAGTTCTCCTCCACGTTCACCACACCCCCAATCATATTAAGTTAATTTTTTTTATTGAAAAACTCACTACCAGAAGCTCACCTCCTCTCAGGTTTCATTTACCATGCTAACCACTTTTTTTTCCTACCCCTCTTCCAATTTAACCGTGCATGAAAGCTCTCCCCACCCCTCTTTTATACCACTCTTGGCTCCCTTTCCAACTGTCCCCTATCACTCGACATAGCCAATGCATGTGAGCTTGCTGTTGCTGCCGTTTAGAACAGCCAACTCGTGGGCGCCAGCAACGAACCTCTCCACTTTGTGGTCGCCGCCAGCTAATTGGCCAATTTCGTGGCCGGTGGGCTTGAGATCGCCCAATTCGTGTACGCCGTCTTTGATGTGCCTCATCTCTTTTGTGGTAGCCATGAAGTTGAAATGCCTGCTACTGTTCCCCCCATTTCGTGGGCGTTAGTTGCGAGTTGGTATGGAACTCCATTTCGTGAGTGGTAAAGTTGAGTTGGTCATGCGTATTCCAGTCATTAAATCAAGATTCCTGGAATTAAAATTTTTCCCATGTTTAATTATATAAAAAAGCTTTTTTTTTTTAGTTATATCGTTTCTTGGACCAATGAAGATGACACGGTTTAGCATCTTCACGGGTGCTTTCTTATGTGATAAAAGTTATCACTGTAATATATTATTAAAACTGGGCAAAGTCTTTGGTATAGATGATGGGGACAAATCTACATGTATAGATTTGTGGTGGCAGCTTATTATTACAACAGGTGTGAATCTTGGCAGAAGCATTGCAGAGAAAGCTGAATGCAACATGTGAGGAGTATGGTAATTTAGTTTGATAATGATTTGTTATGTTGATTAATTAATTTAGGTTGATTACGGGCCCGAATGTTTGTCTTTTTTAGTTTTTGGACAAAAAGTGGACTTTGTGTTGCAGGCCGAAAATTATAAAAAAAGAATATCATAAATTTAGATTCTTGCTACCTATTACCCAACAAACCAATGCAACTATAATTACCCAAATAAAAAGAAAAAGAAGAGCACCCCTACAACTAATACGTAAGCGCTTATTGCAGCGTCTCTCACTAGTAATATTATAGTTTCCTTCCATATCTTTCTATTTTCTTCTTCTGCCACTAAACATATTTCCACTATCATTTCATTTCATTTTTATATTTACAGCTTCAACTATTTACAGCTTCAACTGGCTAATAATTATGGTTTTGCCTTCAGGCTGAGTGACATTTCCATAGACTTATTTGTAGTATAAAAAAATATGGGATGAACTCAAAATAAGCAAAATAAAGGATCCAAATGACAACGTTTTTTTTTTAATTTCTGAAAATGTGAAATTCGTTAAAAACTAGTTGTAATTAAAGCAACTTCACACTAACATCACAACAAAATTAACTTCTATTAAATATATCTTCCAAACTTTATATAAATATCTCTATTAATTTGAGATATGCTTAAAAGGATTATTAATTCTTTATTTTTCTATATTCAAAATTTTCCATTCGAACATATTCTATAATAACAATTTTAGGGTGCAAACATACCTACTATAATTATTAGTCTATTATTAGAATATTTTGACTACGTTGGTGTTTGGTAGCAAACTAGCAATAATTATTTTTTTATTTTAAAATTTTAATCATTTGTTGGCCTTTAAATTTTTTGTTGGGTATAGTATATAGATATTTTTAAATAGTTTATTTATAAATTAAAATTTTATAAAAAAATAATTAATATTTATAATTTAAATTATATAAACAATTTTATCAGAATAATATTTTAAGTTACACATTTAGTATTTATTCATATATATATTTTTTCATTTATATTATATCTTAATAATAGTATGTTCAAATAATATTTTAATATTTATTTATTATTATGTCTTTCTCTTTTTGTTTTTTTTTTCCGCTTATACTGTGTATAATAAGATGTTCTAATAGTATTTAATAATATAAACAATTTTCAATTATAAGAGAAGAATCAATTTTGTTGTAAGTGTTACATACTTGGGTGTTTTTAGATATCTAAATAAATATAAAACAAATCAAACTTTTTTTATTTGATTGGTCAGTCACCAAAAACTTTTTTATTTGATTTACTATTATAGATTTCTTATTTTGATTTAAAATGATTCATTAAATTAATATAATTAAAATTAATTATAAACTATTTTATATAATGTATGCAGATTTAATTAAATATTGCTTAAAATTATTTTTAATTATTATTATTATTATTATTATTATTATTATTATTATTATTATTAGAATCACCTACTTATTTGTTTTAATCAATTTTCTGTGTATGGATGATGATGATTGTATAAAGGTCCAAAATTGGAACGTCTTAGTAGTTGCAGGGGTTCTCTTTTTTTTTCTTTTTATTTGGGTAATTATAGTTGCATTGATTTTTTTGGTTTGTTGGGTAATAGGTAGCAAGAATATAAAATGATATTCTTTCTTTACAATTTTTGGCCTGCAACACAAAACCTACTTTTTGTCCAAAAAGAAGAAAAGACCAACATTCGGGCCCGTAATCAACCTAAATTAATTAATCAACATAACATATCATTATCAAACCAAATTACCAGCCTCTTCACGTGTTGCATTCAGTTTTCTCTGCAACGCTTCTATCAAACTTCACATCATGTCTCCTGTTATGCCACTTGTTATAATAATAGGCTGCCACCACAAATCTATACATATAGATACCAATATACCATCTACATAGTAGAATTGGCCTTAAAACTGTCCTGGGAGTGTAGCGCTGCTGTTGTCTTTGATGCTATTGGAAAGTTTTCACATGTACCAAATCACTTTGTTGAAAATCTGCTATTTCATTATTTATAGGCGTCCAGATCTATATTAAAATATTGTAATGGACATGATTGATTGCCAGAAATCTGCAATATACTCCATAAAAAGAGAGTGCAAGAAAAACCTTCAACCTGTGATACCCTTGTCCAAAAGCACCATGTTGTCAATTACCCTTGTTTTTTCCTAAACGCATCAAGCCATAGTGGGAAGTCCGTTGCCTAATTGCCTGGGGAGCCGATTGGAAAATATTGGGTTAAGAAATTTTTTTTAATGGTTTGATGGACCTTGGATATAGAAACAAAATACCGTGTAGATTATTGTAATTTGTAACAGTGATTGGTGTATTGCAATAAAATATTAATATTTTTGTTAGACTTATTTTAAATATTCAAATTTTAGTCTAACTTAAAATAAAAACAAGTGTGTTTTGGTGACAATTTAAAAACAACAATTTATATTAGGTCAATTAATTCAATATATATAATTTTGTAAATTTTATATAATAAATTCATAAAATCTTATTTTTAAAGATTATATTTAATAATTATATAATATTTATATAAAAATTATTTTAAAATAAAAATAACATTATATATTATAAAAATATCAATTACAATATAAAATTATAATATTTTTTATTAATTTTACTTTAAAATGAGTATTTTATTTATAAATTATGTCTTTATGCATGCCAAGTTAAGTCTACACTAAGCATGACTCAAATCCGATTCAAAAAGTATATTCGACAATAAATTTATAAATAAATAATTATATAAACATTTAAGATATCAAAGCATTTGTACAAGAAATAATAAATATAAACACACAAAAAAATTAATCTTGAGTCTCAACTAAAATATTGGACTAATATTTTTATTATTTAAGCTTTTAAGTTATTAATTTATATTATTTTTATTATCACTACTCATAAATAGATAAAAATTATTATACTAATCCGTCATTATAGTACATTAACAAAAGATTTCATAAGTAGACACTACATACTAACACACACTTACATATTAACATATAATTAAACTAATATTACTAACTACTAAAAACTTTTTAAACTTTTGGGAGTCTATTGGCCACCATAGGTCCCCAATTTCCGGGTTTTTTAGTACTAAAGCCTATTAAAACGAGTGTGCATTACTTTTTATCTTGTCATATCTAAATTGAAATATTTTTCTTTATTTTATTAGAGGTTGAATAAAAGATGAACTAAAACGTAATAAATTTAATTAATGTTTTGATATAAAATTTTATAGTCATCGATCTTTTCACGTATAATTTAAAATAAGAAATAAATTATAATTGATAGATAAATAATATATATAAGTTATAATTTATTTATATATAAAATTATTGATTATATTTATATTATTATTTAATCAATTCGTGAGTTTAAGTTCGGATCGTGAATTTTTGATGACCTGAACTTGAATTTTGGGGTTAGTTTGGCTTAACTTACTCTCATCTCTAATCTCAAATAAAATATATAAAGATTTTATAAATGATTGTAAGTGATTGATTCGATAAGAATCATTGTATATATTTATTTTTCTACATAAATATACTAAATAATGAGAATCTATTACTATAGTTTAGTGGCTGTCATTTCTTACTAAATC
This sequence comes from Arachis hypogaea, assembly GCF_003086295.3. NCBI lineage: Eukaryota > Viridiplantae > Streptophyta > Magnoliopsida > Fabales > Fabaceae > Arachis > Arachis hypogaea. Next base: position 134,736,624 of record NC_092055.1, read on the forward strand.
TTGGTGATTGATTAGATCTTAAAATTTCTATTTTCTTACTAAATGGTGATAATTGGTTTAGTGTAATTTGTGTTATTAAATTTTGGTACTACTATGAATCTTTATGATAAACTTAGTATCCAGCCACTTATCACAATTTATCTATAAAAAAAAGTTTTGGACAGGATGGATCTAAAATTTTAGTAGAAAAGAGATTGAAAATTAAAATTTTTTACAATTAATTATAATATTATATATTTAATAATATATAATAATTAGTCTTTTTTAATTAAAAGATATTAATAAATTTTTGTCAAATAAAGAAGTTATCTTTATTCTTATAAGATATAAAAATATTTATTTTCTATTTTTTGTTAATTAATTTGTTTTATTAAGTATTGAATAGAGTATGTAAAATATACTCGTTTAATAATATCTAATAAATAATCATTTTAATATCATAAAAAAAATTAAAGTAAAAAATAAAAATATCTTTAGGTCAAATAAATTCAATCAATTATAATATTTATATATTAAAAACATAAAAAAATTATATAAATAAAAATGTATGTTCACAACAGTACAAAATATGAATAGAAATTAAAGAAATTTATGGGTGTGGAGAAAAAAATAGTTATGATACTATAATTTACGTTTTATTAAATTAATTCTTTTTTAGTTTTTACATTTATTCTGTAGAAGCAATTACACTTGTTTAATACTATATTTCGAAAAGGAATATTGGCTCTAAAACAACTGAAAATATCTCAAAAAAATTAAGCATATATCTTACAAAAAGTTTATGCCCCTCTTTATTTCTAAAGTTAGGATGTCCTAATCAACCAACGGTTATTGCATCTCCATTATTCAATAGATGTGAATGAGTCAAATTACTTATCTTTTGATTTATTAGTGAACTATCTTTCTAGCAATTATGAAAGATGTTCCACTAGAAATATTCTTGTTATTGTTTCGACTCATATTCCCTAAAAAGTGAATCCCGCTCTAATAGCTCCGAATAAATTAAATACATGCATTAAGATACGAAGGCTTCTTATTCTACAACAACGAAAGTGCTTTTTCACTCTTTCATATACTAGGAGATTTCACTTGGAAAGGAGAATGTTCCCTACTAATGGATTCGGATACATAACCATAACTATGGATTCTAATGTACGAGATTTTGTAGCAATTATCAACGAGGCCCTATCGATTAGTATTATAAAAAAAATCATTATAGACACTAATATAATTATATCTGCTTTTCTAGATAAACTTGGGATTTGCAATCTCAGGTAAGATCAGTTCAAGATCATGGGATCTTTTAGGAAGGGTTATTTCAAAAAATGTACTTCTAAGTAATTGCTCCAACTAAAAAGACGAAATAATTTTTCATTATCTCGATTGAAGTAATGAGCCCCAATATTGGTATATTAGGAGCTCATTACTTCAACTAGTCTCTGTGTTTTTCGAATGGATCTCTTAGTTGTTGGGAGGGTTATCCAAAAACAATATATAAAGCATATCCAATAAAACTTACAAGCAAATCACATATAGAAAATTATCCTTTTTTATTTTAGAACATTGATGTAATATTAAAGTGCATTTAAATTGTTTATGTAAATCACCTTAAATATATAAATTTTATTATTTTATTTGTGTAGTATTATTTTAAGAATTTTGCTAACTTGTGCCTTAAGAACATAAATTAAGCATACCATAAAAATTAAAAAATATATATTTTATAAAAATTATTACAAAAATGATTTATTTTTATATTTTTAATGCATTAAATACATCAAAAGTATTAAAAAAATTCTATTGTTATTTTTTTAAAATGTGTCCTTATTTTTTTAGAACACAAGTTAATTAAATTTTTATTTTAATTGTTTCAGATGATAAAAGTACTGTATTAATAATGTGTATTGAATTTTGAAAATTGTTAGACTGTTAGAGTGTAATTGAGAAAGTTTAAGAGGTTAGTATTTTTATTAAAATTTAGTCAGTACTTAATTAACAAAAGAAAAGTGAGTAATCTTAGATTATTAGATGTAATTTTACACCATTAAAAATATTAATAATGACTAATAATCATGGTTCTGAAAACCGAACCGGACTGGCCGGTTCAACTGGGTTAACTGAAAACCGGTCATATGGTCGGTTCGGTTAACTCTAAAAACCGGTTAGCAAAAAACCAGTCAGAAAACCGGCCGAACCGACGGTTAACCGGTGAACCGCCAGAATCGGCCGGGTTTTTAAGGGATTTCCGGTTCATAGCTACACTCAAAACGGCGCTTTCTAGTGTTATATATATGACAAAAATACCCTGAAGATTGAAACCCTAGCCGCTATCTCTTACCCTCATCCCACCCCTCTCTTCCTCTCTGAAATTTGATCTCTGGATAAGAATCCAGCCCCAAACCCCCTTGGAAGCCACAGCCACCATCCTCCCTCTGTTTTGTTAATTTGGCTCTGCTCTTGCAAAACCAGATATCTTCTTGGAATTAGTATTAATCTCTGCTAGAGGATTGGTTATGAAGCTTCCTCCATCGCTATGAAGCCTGAGTCTATGGCTTCTCAACTCAGTTTCAGCATTCATGTCATCTTGGTGGAGGACTGCGGCAAGCAATTGGGTGCCGTCAGATCTAGATAATTGGGAGGATGAATACCGGCTCTGTGTTCTCTTCCAGAACTTAGCGCTTAAAATTTCAGAACCTGGTAGCAAGCAACATGCATACCTAGGAGCACCAGGTTTAGACATTCTTCCACTTGATACGGCCAAATCATAAGAGATCTCATCCAACGCAAACTCAAGGCCTTGCACACGAGTCTCCAGAGAATGCATTCCACTCTCAGATCTTGAACCCAACCCTAATCCTTTTTCCACAGCAACACCCAGCCACCATCCACTCTTCAGATCGGCCCTCTTCTCGCCGTCGCCGTGCTCAGAGCTCTTCTCACCGTCGCATCTCTCTCTTCAAGCTCTCTGTATCTCTTCCACGGTTGCTTACTCACAGTAGCAACCCTTGCTTTCACCTTCATCCTCCGACAGTTGTTGAAGTCCACTGTCCTTCTGACTGAGTTAATTTTTCTAGCTTTGAGTTAATTTTTCTGAAATAATTTTGTTGATTGTTGATGGTTTTTTGTTAATTTTTTTGTTGATTTCTGATTTTATTGTCCAATTGTAATGGATTTTAACTTCTGAATTTGTCTTCTGAATTTCTGGATGTAATTGTTAAATGTTGATTGTGTTCTGAAATTGCATGTATCTTTTAATTTCTGAGTTTGTCTTTTGAATTTCTAGATGTAATTGTTAAATGTTGATTGTGTTCTGAAATTGCATGTAACTTTTAAGTTTTAACTTCTGAGTTTGCTTCTGAATTTTTGGATGTAATTGTTAAATGTTAATGTGTTCTGAAATTGCATGTATGTTGGTTTGTTGATGTGATTAAAAATTGTATAAATTTCTGTTAATAATTCATATTTAGTTGTTAATTGTATTTAATTTGTGCAAGTTTGTGTTTATGTTTGTGATGGTTGCTGATTATAAAAATATTTTATATTTAATTAAACCGGTTGAACTCTGGTTGAACCTCGGTTGAACCATTGAACCGTTAAACCAGTTACCTTATCGGTTTATTGACCGGTTCGGTTTTCGAAACCTTGCTAATATTATAGGGCTGTCCACGGATCGGATCGGATCGGATATGGATGAAAATTCGATCCGATCCGCACAATTCCTATCGGATCGGATCGGATACAAGATCCGCGTTTTTTTGTGTCGGATCCGATCCGATCCGATCCGCACATTTGCGGATCGGATCGGATCGGATTGCAGATATATCCGCATGATTAAGCTCATTTTTTTATTATCTTTTTAAGTAAAAAATTCAATAAAAAATATTTCTTTCACACTTTTAAATCTATTTGTTCCTAAAATAATTTTAATCAATTTTTTTCTAAATAACAAATAAAACAATACAATACATAAATAACAAGTTTAACAACTACTAACTAAAACATACAAACTAACAAATAAGTAAATATAATAACAAACATTCCAACAAACACTTCCAATAAGTGAAAACAACAAGCACTAAAATACTAAAAGCCTCATTTAAAATAAAACAGCAACATTATAACACACTAAAATCTAAACAATTTGCAAATGCTTATCAACCATCAGCAGAAATAAAACAACTTGATCCAAGATTATAACACACTAAAATCTAAGATTGTTGAAAGAACATTGAGAATGAAGTTTCTTGCTACTTAAAAATAAAACAACTTAATCCATCCCTTCTTAAATCAGCAGGCAGCAGACATCAGCAGCAACCATGAATCGTGTAGTCCTATTAAAATAATACATATTGAAAAATTAGTGAAACATGTTAGAATAAATTGAACAAAAAAATAGTCTAAGTTATTATACACTAATACAAGTACTTAGTTATAAACTTATAATACCTAAGATGGTTCAAGAGGATGTAATTGACTTTGAACTTCAGGATCTCCAGCACTAGTAACTCCAGAAAATTCTATTCAATTAAACAACCAAATATGTCAAAGCCAATGGGATAAAATAAAGAATAAAGAATGACGAAAAATAAATGAACCAATTTATTATATACCTGAATCAACCGCAGCATCTCCTTCATCAAGCTCAACCAAAATCTTAGCAGGTTTTAACCAATTTTGAGTACAAATTAAAGCCTCTACAGTGGTGGGACTCAAAGCACTACGATAAGGGTCAAGGACACGACCTCCGGTGCTAAAAACTGACTCAGACGCCACAGTAGAAACAGGAATGGCTAATATATCTCTAGCCATGCAAGACAGAATTCGATACCTCAGAGTCTTTCCTCTCCACCATCTCAATATATCAAATCCACTAAAATCTTCTGCCACTTCATCTTCCAAATACCTATCCATCTCATTCTTCTTGAGCTCACTTAACTTTATCCTTTGTGTTTGTTTCCACTTGCTCATAGGGTCTTCAATCATAATGCTATCAATGTCACTCGTGTCTAAACTAGGATTTGGTGTAGTATCGGAAGAAAAGCTAGTATCTTGAGTATCTTCAGGGGGGCGAGGATTCCATAAGGTATATTGCTCAAACAATTTAGTAATAATATCCTTCAATTTTTTGAAGATCCTTGAAGACTTTTCACCTTCACCATACATCTCAGACAAAGTGAACTGAATATATTCCAACTTATAACGGGGATCAAGGAACACAGCAACAAGCACTAGATAATTTAAAGATGGTTTATTGGCTTTGTCACTTGAAGTGAAAGAAGAAGAAGAAGAGTAACGGTGATCAGAATCATCCCAATACTTATCAAACTTGGCTTTCATAGCTGATGCCATCTCACGCAACACCAAATCATCACTTACAATCCATTTATTTAAAGTGCATAATATCTTACACAATACATGGAAAAAAGTATTTGAAGTAACATTCAAAGAACTAGAGAATGAAAGAGTTGCATGATAGAAAATTTGCAAAAATCGCATGAAAATACGAGCTCTACTCCAATCTTCATCACTAGGAGGCCCCCCTCATCATCAACATATCTCTCAAAATGAGCATCTTCTCTCGCAAGACGAGCAAATGCCTTTTCGAACTTTTCAGCCACTTCCAACATCATATAAGTAGAATTCCACCTAGTTGGCACATCAAGAATAATCATTTGACGACTAGTAATGTTTGCTTCAAGTGCGCACCTCCTAAAAGTTGCTAATCTAGATGGAGAGGACTTAACAAACTTACAAGAAGTTCTTATCCTAGCAATAGAAGAGCTTAAATCTTTTAAACCATCACAAACAATTAAGTTCAAAATATGGGCAGCACATCTCAGATGGACAAATTCCCCATCCAACATAGTACAACCATTCCATTCTCGCATAATTTTAACCAAAGTATTCACAGCAACAAATTTGGCACTAGCATTATCTACAGTTACAGTACAAAGCTTCCGAATACCCCAATCTTTCAGGCACTTCTCTAACGCTTTTCCTATGGTAGCACCAGTATGATCAACAATCAAGTTAAAAGACAATGTTTTCTTATTCAATGTCCATCCATCATCAATGTAATGAGCAGTTACACACATATAGTTCATGTTTTGAACAGAAGTCCAAGTATCAGTGGTTAGGGAAATCATCTGATGGTTCAACTCCAAGAGGGATTTAAGTTTGGTCTTTTCCTCTATATACAATTGCATACAATCTCTAGCAACTGTCTGACGACTCGGGATTTTAAATTGAGGTTGCATCTCACCACAAAAGTCCCTAAATCCAGTATTTTCTACAAACCTAAATGGGAGTTCATCAATTACTATCATCTTACAAAGTGAAAGCCTACACCGCTCCTGGTTAAAGTCTACTGCCTTCAATGTTGGTGGCTCATCTAAATTAGAATTTGTGAACACAAGGGTTTTTTGTTTTTTATCAACATGATTATCTGGGTTCTTCGCACAAGTTCCAATGTGTTTTTTTAGATTAGAAGTGCCATCCCTACGACTATGACATTGTAACCATTTCAAGCAATGTTTACATTGAGCTTTAGTTTCTTCCGCATTTTTTTTAAAGTGATCCCAAACAATAGAAGCGGGCCTGTTAGCCTTTCGTTTACCTGGCTGGCCTGTCTGTGTCTCTGTCCCAGCAGTAGGAGCATCACTTGAGGCTGGATTAGTCACTGATTCCCCTCCCCTTGCTGACTCAGAAGGTGTCGATGCAGCAACATTTGGTGGAGTAGGAATGCTCCCTACTTCAGATCCACTTGTATTGTTTGTAACTGCTTGCTTATCAGCCATTTCAAGCAACACAATCCTACAAGAAATATCTAACATAATTACATAAATCATACAAACATAGAATAGAACACCAGCATCTCACAGAATTCATTATTTGGCTAATAACAGTTTATCTGGTTCAATCCCTTCATCATTGAGTACTCTTTCAAACTTGACATACCTGAATTTGCTTGGAAATAAATTGAATGGCAAAATTCCTTCGGAACTCAATGGTTTGAGCCGGCTGCAGAAGCTTGACTTGTCCAGAAATAACCTCTCTGGATCACTGACATTCCTTAACAGCAAACTACATCATCTTGTAACTATGGTTCTGTCGGATAATGCTTTAACAGGTAGTATCCCAAGTGGCTTCTGCTTATTTCATATAAACAATAACATGAGCAGAATTCTTTAAGAAACACAATAACAGTAAGGGTAATTACAACAGGTTACTATTATGTATTGAAAATAAGTTAAAAAATTGAGTCCAAATACAGAACAGAGAAATAGAGCATTTCAATTTAGCAGGTTACTCATGAAAATTACCTGAAGTCATGAACACGGTGAAGACTGAAGAGATTAGGGCCTAGGAGTGAGAGATTGGGGGGTTTTCCACTAGAGAATCCAACCAGCTGCTGCTAGTGTTGCTCTGGTTCTTGAGCATCAAGGTTTTCCACCAGAGCTCGCCGTCTTCGATTTTATCCAGATCCAGATCCAAGATTCAACGCCATAACAGCCTGCTCAAGGATCTGAACATCGTCGTCAACGTTGACGAGAACACCGACCAGCGCAGGCAAGAACGGCGGGGGTGAACACCGGGTTGAACGGGAGGGTGAACGGCGGTGTGAACGGCAGAATATAGGTGAGAGTATGAGAGATTGGGGGTCAGGAGTGAACGGCGGGGTGAACGGCAGAATAGGTGAGACTCTGAGAGATTAGGGGTCAGGGGGTAAACGGCGGGGTGAACGGCGGGGTGAATGGGTGAGATTGGGGGTCTGGAGTTTTGGGTTTCACTTTGTTAGGCTTTCACATTTCAGCGCCGTGAAGGAAGGAACAAGGAAGGGAAGGGACGAAGGGTGAAGACGTGCGTGAAGTGCAAAATGTGAAAATGAGATTAGGGTTAGGTTAGGTGGCTGCAACACAAAGTAACTAAGGTATATATATTTTTTATTTTTTATTTTTTAATTATTTTGTGCGGATCTGCGGATCCGCGGATACAACACAGAAACCCGCGATCCGATCCTTAATAGGTGCGGATCGGATCCTATCCGATCCGATCAGTCTGCGGATCGGATCATATCCGCAATTATCGGATCGGATGCGGATAAATACCGCGGATCTGCGGATATGATCCGATCTATGGACAACCCTAGCTAATAATGACTACAAATCACAAAACCTACTAACTCCCTAGCGATATTAAAATTTATTGTTTTTTGTCATTATTTTTAGCCATCAATTCAGTTATTTTAGTTTAATAATCCAACAACATATTTTATTCTACTAATTAATAATAAAAAATAATAAATTTTAATAATTTTTTAGTATTTTTTTTGAATTTTATTTGGAGGATAACTGTATTGTAGAAAAATTATGATTGGGCACAAGTGAGAAAAAATGGTAAAATTATGGCCAAATAATTTGCAATAAATTTTTCAGGATTTGTCCAGCTCTACAAGTCCGAAATGCTATCCAATAACTTCAAGCCATTGGAACAATAGTTTGGCTCAATTCGCCGCAGACTCAATTCAGGGTATCATGAAAGCCGCTTATTAGATTAGTCTTTTTTGTCATTTTAGGTATCATTTTAGGGATTTTTTAGTAATTTCCGTATACAGTAAAAAAAATGATTAACTTGAAAACGGACCGTACATGGAATAGCAGATTTCCACTAAAGTGGTGTGGTATATGCAAGGTTCGGAAAATCGGACCGGTCATCAAACCGCTCTAGCTACTGGTTTATTGGTTTACTAGTCTAATCGGTCTAACAGGTGGTTCAACCGAAAAAAATCATTTTAAAATAAAATAATAAATAAACATGCTAAAATATAATTAATTAATTATAGTATAACATAAATATTAAAATAGTTTTCAAATTTAAAAAACTACATTAAATGTCATCAATCAAATTCATATAATCTTATTAATATGTTGATGGTGGTGGTGTCTTCTGAGGCATCAATGTCTCCTCATCCAGCCCCTCCAATTTCTTCAGCTAAAGCCAGCAATTAGAAAACAAAGCCAGCAATTACAAAACACTAAACTTTCACCCAGCAATTACAAACAAAGCTAGCAAAACCAACACAACCAGCAACTACAAATCAAAGCAAAACCAGCAACTACAACACAATGAAAACAGAGTAGCATTCAGCAACAATCATTACAAAACAGCAGCATAACAACAACAGTGCCATAACAAAACAGCAGCATAACAACAACAGCACCTTAACAAGTCACTAATCAGAAATTCCAAATTTAATTAGCAATCCTATTCTTGTTTCGTGCATTTAATTACTCATAAACAAAACTCAACTCCACCTGAATTGTTAATTTAACCTTGGTCTTATGGAATCATAAATAGGAATACATTACATTGCTCTTTCTCCTAAAATTCAAGCAACAACACATGATTTCACAGTTTAAAACCTTATTCATCGGCTTCTTTTCTGATGCTGTGACTGGGAAGCAACAAATTCAGCAACAAGCAACAAATTTAACAAATCCTAGTAAAGTCCCAATTTATAGCAAAAAGGCAAATTTATTGATTACCAATTCAGCAACATGCAGAAATACAAGAGAAGGAAAATCTGAAAAAGAGAGAACACCAAACCAAAACATTAACCAATAATCACAAAACACTAAACTTTCACCCAGCAATTACAAACAAAGCCAGCAATTGAGGAACAAACAAAAATTGAGCAACAAACAGAAATTGAGCTGCAAACCAACAAACAAAAATCTGCAAACCAGCCAGTTAATTTTCAGATTATTTATTTCTCATGCTAACCAACAAACAGAAATCTGCTAACCAACAAACAAATTATTTATTTCTCATGCTAACCAACAAACAGAAGAAGTTCACAGAGGCGAAGAACAAAGAAGATGAGCAGAGGACGAGTCACTCACCTGGGGTCGACGGAGGGCTACTGGTGTTGACTGTTGAGGACCACGTGACGATGAAGACGATGAGACGGGCTACTGCTTGCTGGTGTTGAGAAGATGAAGACGACGCAGATGGAGGGCTACTGGGCAAGGAACCAGGCGAAGAAGGAGGGTTACTTGGGCTGACGACCAGGCGACGGCAGTCGCGCTGATGACTGGTGACCGTGGCGACGAAGGAGGGCGCGGTGGCAGGTTAGGATTTGGGCGGCTAGGGTTCACTCTTCTCTGTTCTCTCACTGTGAGATGAATATGATTCAGAATCAGCTGAATCATGAGTGAATGGGTTCGGGGGAAGAAAGGGGGGGGGGTGGGGTGCAGGGTGCTCCACGGGTCGGGTCAGGTTTAGGATTTTTTTAAAAAAAAACAATAAAACGGCGACGTTTATGCAGAACCGGCCGGTCACCAGTTCGGTCCAACCGGCCAATTTTTGACTGGTTCGCGGGTTCTTTGGCGGTTCTTCCCAAGACGGTTTCTACAGGAGGACCAGACCGTTTACGTTGTCGGTTCGCGGTTAAACCGATCGAACCGGCCGGTTCGGTCCAATTTTCAAAACCTTGGATATTTGTGAAAGCTTTCCAATGCTATTATGCTTTAGTAGAGTAGATGTTTTTTGGGAAAATAGAATTGATTTTTATATAAATAAAAATAATAAATTATTAATTAATGATCTTAGTTTAATAATAAAAAATTTATGTATTAGATGAAATATTTTTAATTTAACATTTATTTATAACATATTTTTATAACCTATACTATATATATTATATTTATCTATGAATATATTATTTTTAATATATATTTTATATTTTAATAAATATTTTTAAAATATTTTTTGTTAATTATTTTAATTATTAATTTAAATTTTTTAATTTAATAATTTAATAATGTATTTTTAATTTATATTTTTAAATATTAATAATTAATTCTCGATAAAAAAATAATAAATTTAATAAATTTTTTAATATTTTATATTTTATTTTAATGACTGAATTTGGTATAATTTTTTAATAGTAAATTATTAATACGTACACACTTCGAAAATTGATTGAAGTGGTAAATCCGTAAATGGTATGACAAGGACACTCCCACACGCCCACCATACCCCCGCCCTCCACCTCCGCGCCCTCCTCCGCAGCTGCGCCCGCACCTCCTCCTTCCGCCCCGCCACCCAGCTCCACGCCGCCGCCCTCATCTCTGGCCTCCTGCCACCCACCTCCTCCGACCCCCACTTCCTCCTCAACGCCCTCTTCCACCTCTACTCTCTCTCCTCCCTCTCCCTCTCCCTCTCCCACGCCATCCACCTCTTCCATCAAATCCCCAACTCCCACAGAGACTCCGTCGACTACACTGCCCTCATCTCTGCCACTAACCCCAACCATGCCCTTCGCCTTTTCTCCGAAATGCGCTCCCTCCCCCTCCCCCTTGACCCCGTCTCCGTACTCTGCGTCCTCACTAAGTGCTCCCATCTCGGCTGCGTCAAAACGGGCTTGCAGCTTCATGCACTTGTGGTGAAGCTTGGGGTTTCTGGGTGTGTTAGAGTCTGCAATGCTTTGATGGATGTTTATGTGAAGTGTGGGCTTGTGGATGGGGTTAGAAGAGTTTTCGAGGATATGGGGTTGAAGAGTGTGGTGTCTTGGATTGTGGTCTTGGAAGGTGTGGTGAAAGGGGAGGGTTTGGAGAATGGGCGGAAGGTGTTCGATGAAATGCCAGAGAGGGATGAGGTTGCTTGGACTGTGATGATTGTGGGGTATGTTGAGAATGGGATGACTAGGGAGGCTTATGAGCTTGAGGGAGATGATTTTTGGGTGTGGGTTTGTGTTGAATGGTGTGAGCCTTTGTTCGATTCTTTTGGCTTGTTCGCGGTCTGGGGATGTGAGCTTGGGGAGGTGGGTTCATGGGTATGCTGTGAAGGAAATTGGGTGGGATGTGGGTGTCATGGTGGGGACTGGGTTGGTTGACATGTATGCAAAGTGTGGGAGGATTGGTGCTGCCTTGGTTGTGTTCAGGAACATGCCAAGGAGAAATGTAGTGGCGTGGAATGCCATGATTGGTGGGTTGGCCATGCATGGGAAGGGAAAGGATGTGGTGGATATGTTTGATTCCATGATCGGAGAAGGAGTGAGCCCTGATGCTTTGACTTTCTTGGCCTTGTTGAGTGCTTGCAGTCATTCGGGTATGGTTGATCTCGGTTGGAAGTACTTCAACGAGCTTGAGTCCATTCATGGGATAAATCCGGAAATGGAGCATTATGCTTGCATGGTGGACCTCCTTGGTCGAGCCGGACGATTGGAAGAAGCCGAAGCTTTTATTAAAAGCATGCCATTTGCTCCAAATGAAGTTGTTCTGGGGTCTCTTTTTGGCTCTTGTTACACACATGGGAAGGTGAAGCTTGGGGAACAGATTATGAGAGAGTTGGTTCAGATGGATCCACATAACACTGAGTATCATGTCTTGCTTTCCAACATGTATGCATTGTCTGGGAAAGAGGAAAAGGCAAATTTCTTCAGGAAGGTTCTTAAGAAAAGGGGTATCAAAAAGGTGCCAGGAACGAGCTCAATGTATGTTGGTGGCCAGCTTCATCAGTTCATCGCCGGCGATAAGTCTCACCCGCAAACTGCAGGGATTTACATGATGCTAGATGACATGATTCACCGGTTGAGGTTGGGTGGCTATGTTCCCAATACAAGTTCTCAGGTTTTGTTTGGTTGTTCCACCAGGGATGATTGCACTGAGGCATTGGAGGAGGTAGAACAAGTGTTGTTCACTCATAGTGAGAAGCTTGCACTTGCTTTTGGCCTAACAAGCACTCCATCAGGTTCTCCAATACACATTTTCAAGAACCTAAGGATTTGCCAAGACTGTCATTCTGCTATGAAGATTGCATCTTATGTATACAACCGCGAAATCGTGGTCCGAGATCGATATCGGTTTCATAGTTTCAAGCAAGGTTCTTGTTCTTGCTCTGACTATTGGTGAATTCAGCACGGATGGGAGCTTGGTAGGATTGTTGGGGAAGGGTGAGATATACCTGTTAATCCCTTGATCCACTAGTGTATATATTTTAAAGTTGCCCATAAAAGTATACTTGTAGGTTTAAAATCTCTTTATAGTAAAATCTCCTAGTTGTAGCAATTACCAATTAGTCTAATTTCTGTAATTCTATTCTTATTTAATATTCATAGAGACTCAATTTCCCAGTTAATTTCTTTTTCATCCATACTGCTGTTGTATTTGTTCATTGATAATATTAATGTTGAAGTGATTCACAGTTGTGAATTAACAACAAACAGAGTATTGCATACACATTTATGTAACACACCTATACATGAGAAGCTATCTTGGAATTCGTAGATGACTTCGAAGCTTTGTCATATATTGTCGTCACAAGCAATTGTTTTCACTTTATTATCAGGACGGGACAGTAGTAAACTACTATTGTAGAATATTGTTTTCATTTAATATTATTTGTTTGTAACTGATACCAGAACTGGTGTAGCTGTTGCTATTATTGTGCATTACATATTCTGTTTTCTGACATCGAAAACTGGTATGTCACTGTTGATGCAGGCTAAAGGTTTTGTTGCCAATTCTTTTTACAGTGGATTGTCTGCTACTGAGTTTTTCTTCCACACAATGGGAGGGCGTGAAGGGTTTGTTGATACAGCGGTAGGGTGCATATTTTGAATATACTATGCATATTGCATAATATATAATCAATCAGAGCTGGTTTCAGTTAAATCAACAGTTACTATTATTATTATTATTTTTTTATTAAAATCAGAAGCTAATTGACAACCAGGATCTGGTTTGTTAAGGTAATGTAAGCAGCCGCTGGTACATATATTATGACCTTCAAATTGTATTATGTAAGGAGAAATTATTTATTTTTGTACTCAGTCCTCCCAATCATCCATCTAGTTATTGACAAAAAGTCTCAGGACCAGCAAATATATAAAAACCTAACCATCATTCAGCCAGCAAGTATTTTTATACCATCATAATACGGAAAGCCTCACGAGCGTTGTTGAAAAGATTCGATACGATAACACAAACGAATCTCTCTCACGCTCCTCTCCAAGGCATTAGGCGGATATCTCAGCTTCTAGCCTCTTTGATGAGGGTTAACATGGTTCTGCACTCGCAGTTCCATTGACGAAGGTTATGAAGCTTTACCTCTTCAAGATCGCGGCTCCTTTACTTGACTTGTCCGATTTTCAAATCATCGGTGCCGCTGTGTTTTGCACTCTTCCAAGAGGAGAATGAAGGTCTCGATTAATGGAGGATGTGACACTCTCACCGGTTGTTGACTTTCTTACTCTTGCATAGAAATTCTCTTCTCTATCGCTCATTCCTTCTCAACTGCAGAGCAACTCAGAATTTCACTCTCTCGCTCCATGTCAATGGTGAAATCAGTTTTAGAAGAATAGAATATTGAAGTAAGCAGTTTCTCCCTCTTCTAATTTCATGATTTTTGTAATGGCTTTCATATTGCATCAATGAACACCATGATGATTATGATTATGAATTTTTTAGCTTGCAAAGTATGTTATTTATGTTTTTCATAATAGAGTTTAAATTGAATGTATAAAATCCAAATTATACATTGTTCGATTTTGGTTTTCATAATGCAACAATGCACAGTTCACGCAAACCAACTGTTTGATGAAATGTCTAAGACAGAAAATATAAAAAATGGTGGTGTTTGTTGCTTGTTTTGATTTTTCACTGTAATTTCAGTTATGTACTGCGGTTGTCTTTCTACATTTCAGTGTAAGACACCATGTTAAAGCATCAAACATACTGAAAATTTACATCCATTTAACCATAATTCAAAATTTCTATATTAAAAATGAGACATGCAATTATGAGTTATACATTAACCTTCAAATAGTGTTTCACCTAGTTTGGCCTCCTAACAACATAATAATTTATTAATTTATATGAAATAAGCATAGAAATAAATAAGAAAGGAACATAGATAATAAGACAAGATGCATGCTCAATGAAACTGATCTAACCTTAGCTGCTAAGAACCCGAAGTAGAAGTAGAAGCATCAAATTTGTAACAATTCAATGGATGTGCAAACTGGAAGCAGCTCCTCTCTGTTTTGTTTTGTGTTATTTCTTCTCCTGTTCACACCTCACTAGTTCCCTACACTTGTTGGCACAAATATTTTTCAGTATAATTACTATACTGTTGAATTCTCCCAAATTATGAAATTCAAATCTTCAGAACTAGGCAGATTTGGTCATGAAGGAATGTTTGTTAGCAGATCATTCCATGTACATACATTCAAATCTTCACCTTTTTTAAGTTTTAGTGTCATTTGTTAAAAGGATTGCTGTAGTATACATCCTCACGTATTGTGTTCTCTATGTATCTAAATCCAAGAAAAAGTAAATTATGCTATTGCATTCTTGGTTCTTTTTACCATTGTGGCATTTGATGCCCATCCTACCGACTATGCTAAGAAAGTTGATATTTCTGTTTGGTTTTGTTTAGCTATTTTTTGGATTTATGTTGATCATCCCATTCTTTTCTCTTATTTTTTTATGGAGAAGCATCAACACTTTGATGTTGGCCTTTTATTTTGAATGAATGAAATTCAATGATGCTATACTAGATCGTAGAAGTTTTAATGATAAATAAATTTTTAATTGGCTTAAATCTTTGGTTATGATAGATCATAGAAGTTTGTTAATGATTCTTATTTAAGCAAAAGGGTTTTGTTGATTCAATACCTAAGAGTAGTTGAGATACTTCACTCATTACATTTTGCATCTACTTTAATGAGATTTTGCACACCTTATTCAGCACAGTCTGCACCCATCTTAATGAAAATTTTCACACATGAATCAAACTGTTTGCACCCACTTTAATGAGATTTTGCACACATGTATCAGATAGTTTGCACCAAGTTTAATGAGATTTTGCACAACTCACTCGGCACAATTTGCATCTACCTTAATGATATTTTACATACATGAATCAGGCAGTTTGCACCCACTTTAATGAGATTTTGCTTTACCATCTGATGTATGCTTACTTTTGTACAAGATGTGCCCAAGGTTGGCATGTGTTTTGGAACCCTTGATGATGCAAATCAATTTTATCAGAATTATGCCAAGCGCGTTGGTTTTGTTATTAAGATAAGGTTTACCCGAAGAGTTGGTAAAGATAAGGTTCCTAAGAATCAAATGATCACTTGCAATAGGGAAGGAAAACGCAAGTCTAGAGTTTCACCAATAGAAAAGACCAACTCTAGAACCAACTACAATTTCCCCGCGAGGATTTCTATTAGGTTGAATAAGGAGGGTCTTTGGGTTATATCCAAGGTGTGTTTGGATCATTCACATCCTTGTGATCCGGAGATGGCAAAATTGTTGACACCTAATAGAGAGATGAATATGTACATGTGTCGAGTCATTGAGAGGAATGATGAAGCAGGCGTGAGACCAAGCAAAACATCTCAAGTGTTGGTGGATGAAATGGGAGATTTCTCTAAGATAAGCTTAATGGAAAAAGATGTTAGGAACTATTTCAGTAGAAAGGTACGCAATGTTACGGAAGAAATGGATGCTAGGAAGATGTTGAAGTATTTTACACGGATAAAGGATATGAACTCTGATTTTTATTTTAATCTTGAACTTGATCAAATCAAGCGTTTCAAAACTATATTTTGGGCTGAAGCTCGAAGTAGAGCAGCATACGAGTACTTTGGTGATGTAGTTTCGTTTGATACTACTTATAAAACTAATCGTTACAATATGCTATTTGGTTCCTTTGTGGGGCTTAATCACCATGGTAACTTAGTGCTTCTTGGGTGTGGTTTAATGACTAAGGAAAATTTCGGCTCGTTTACTTGGTTATTTAATGCTTGGCTTAGATGTATGCATGGAAAGGCGCCTAAAAGCCAATGCCTCGGAATGCGAGCTGGAATTGAGAATGTGATGCCAGGACACGTCATAGGTTATGCATTTGACACACTTTGAAAAAGATTCCAAAAAAATTCAATGGATACAAGAGATATAAAGAGTTACAAAGTGATTTAAATAATATTGTTTGGGAGTGTACTTCAGAAGATGATTTTCAAAGTCAATGGGACGATTTTTTGATTGAATATGGTCTAGACAATAACAAATGGCTATCAGGTACTTCTCTACACATGAATTTTTATATTTTGCACATAGGAATTAGTATATCAGTATTTTGAAAGTATAAAGTGGCTATCATATTCTATTTGCTAGAATTCTAACAGGTTTCAATGTGCCTCTAGTATAATTTTCTTATTCTAATATTTTCTAAGTTTCAATGTGTTATTAACTTGTTTATGGCAACATTTGCATCCACTTTTGTTAAGTTTGCTCACAAGAATTTTTTTTATGTATATTTGTTTACTATGATACATAGATATCTATGAAGAAAGACATTGATGGGTTCCAATTTTTTTTACCACTTTTTTTGGGTTGGTATGCAATCCACACAACGAAGTGGGAGTATGCATTCATATTTTGATAAATTTTTAAATAACAAGAGCTTGTTGATTTAATTTGTCAAACAGTATGACAATTGCCTTGGATGGAAGGAGGAACAAGAAAGAAAGGCTGATGTTGAAGACTATAAATCAATAATACCTTGTGCCACTAATTCCTTAATAAAGAAGCAATTTCAAGGTGTCTATACTAATGCAAAGTTTAAGGAAGTACAAAAGCAATTTAGAAAGAAAGTAAATTGTATTTTGCACATTATGAAACTAGTTTCTACATCTAAAGTCTATTCTATTTGGAGGATGTATCTACTTCTAAAGAGAAGGTTTATGAAGTTATCTACAATGCGAAAACGAGGATATTACATGCAAGTGTCAAATGTTTGAATCAAGAGGTATATTATGCTGTCATAGCTTGGTTGTCCTAGGGCATGAACGTGTGAGAGAAATTCCAAAATACATTTTGACCAAGTTCATCAATGTATAAGTTCATCAATGCTGAATTGAAGCCGATGATTTTGACTAAGCTATCTAATTGAAAAAGAATTCTCCAACCTTATTATTTTAATAAGGGTAGTGTATATGTGATGATAGTAATAATGTGTGTAGTACTTTTGAGCTGCCTTTTGTTTTTGGATGAAATAATTGTAATGAAAATTTTACTTTACCATTTTCTTATTGATGAGTAGTGCATGCATGGCACTTCTTGCTGCAGTAACCAAATAATGATTACTTTTTTTTTTAACATCTGAAGGGTGAATCAAATACATGTCAAGGCACTCCTTGCAAGAAGGACAATTCAATCAAGAGGAGAATAAACATGATGGAAATAGAGGTAAAAAAGACACATGGACATACTATTTTTTATGAATTTATTTTGCTAGCCATGTTATTTTTTTTAATTATTTAAATAGACTTTTGATGTAAAAATTACTATTTTAAGGTATATATAAAGGATAATCAGTTGTACTTTATAGTTAACTGATGCAGCTTCTTTAGTAAGCTACATGAGTGTTGAATAGAACCTTACCAAAATGTTAGGTGCTGCTAAGAATTTCTAACACCAGGGGATAGGGTGTGATCTGAACATGAAATATGATGTTTTTCCTACCAAATTCCAAACTGTTAATACTATTATGACTCTAATTACTTTAATTTGAGCATGCGTGCATATACATATAATCTAAAATATTTTAGGCCAAGTTATACATGAAATATTTTTATAGCATACATTTCTTGTTTTGGGCCAGCAAATTTGTATTTTTTGGGCCAGCAAACAACCAGTTAGTATTTTTCTGCACCAAATAAAAAAATATCCAAATGCATATAGAGAGCGTGAGTACATGCTCTTTACCTCACACGTTCTTCTTCTTCGCAAAATCCCACTCTCTCTCTTTGTCGACACTCTTACAGTGCGCTCTCTTTCTTGCTCTCAACGCTGATGAGCACTCTCAACGCGAATTAGTCTTCTTGAGCTCGCTGTCCATCGCCAGTAGCGTCTCCAATAGAAGTGGCATTACTCTCTGTGACAGCATCTCTCGGCTCTCTATAATTCCCTTTCGTTTCTACTGATGCGATATGCTTTTGCAAGGTTAAAATTTGTATTACTAAAAAATTTTAATGTGAAGGTTAATTAGTTTTTATTTTTGTTCATTCATTGCTTTCTGCAACATTTTGCTTCTCGCTTTCATTTCTAGTGTATCTGAGCTTTGGTATATATATTGTATACAGTGAACCAACTGGGACAACTGCAACAGGAAGTCAGACTCTGCAACCAAAATAGATTGGCTTAGCATCATTGTAATATTGATCTCTTTGTTTAACTCAAATTTGAATTGTCATAGAATTGCTCTTTAAACTTGGTAACTGTAAACTTCTATTGTGTATTTGACCTTGAGTCTCTGTCTTAGATAATCTGTTCATTACTGGTGTCATCCTTCTGTATCCATTCAAAATATGACTTAATGTTTCCTGTCTATTCATGAAAATCTTTAAGCACTTTATAATAAAAATATCTTTTGATTTTGATTTTGATTCATCATATCTTGTTTATGAAACTTAGGTACTTTTAATTTATAAATCTTTGAAAAAATTCATTATGCCATTATCTTAGTTACTTAACTGGTAATTGACTTTTGACAATGGCTACTGTTGGCAGAGGTTTGTTGTGAAAATACTGGCAATCGTTACTGATGCGTTATGTTTCTAGTTGGAAATGTACAATTGATTTGTAATGTGACTCGGTTTTTTATTTGTGTTTGTATTAATAATATGTTTTATTGGTTAATCAAACAATACATCAATTGACTATTAATCTTTTTTGCACCCAATCAATTGACTTATGTGCTTTCATAAAATATGATTAATATGCAGTGATCATTTGAAAGGGAAAAAGATCCAAATATTAAGATGCCGCAAAAAAGTACAAATACAAAGAAATCTGAAACATGAACAAGAAGGAAAATGCAGTAGGAAACTCTTGAAGAACTAACATCTCAGGTATATTGTGTGTTTATTACTTGCAAAGTTATTGTTTTAGCACCTATTAAATTTTATCTATCTGATTTTATAACAGTTCTTTGCTTCTTTGTTTTCTTCAATAGTTCAATTTGTACTTATCTATTAGACAATTTATAACAATGAAGCTTTGGTGCATGATATAAAAGCACTCTTACACTTATTTATGGTGCGCTTGCTTCTGATTATTTGAAAAGTAATTTTACAGTAAACTTGTGTCCTTAGAAATGCTTAAATTTCTCAGAATTAAGATCTTGATTATTGGTTGTAGTCCAATTTTGTTGTTTCTGTTATTGGTGGCTCAAGTTGTCTTGCTACTTATAAAATTTACACAAAAATGTGAGAAGTGAGAACGGATTTTTTTGTTAATTAAAGAAAAAAAGAAAAGCTTAGTTTTGTGAAAAGAAGCAAACCAAAGGCCCCCTTAATCTATGTCTGGTGTGACTGAGTACAATCTTGAATTATATTAAAAAATTAGATAGGTAAATTCGTTGGTTTAAATTTCAATTATTTGGTTTTAACATATAATTATATATATGCTGGATATGGATAGTGTGTATGTGAAATTCATCCGTGCATATGTGATGTTCATAACTTTTGATGTAGTTCATTGCTCATATTTTTGCACCCATTTTAATGAGATTTTGCACATCTTACTTAGCACACTTTGCACCCATCTTAATAAAGTTTTGCACACATGAATCATACAGTTTGCACCCACTTTAATAGATTTTGCACACATGAATCAAACAATTTGCAGTCACTTTACTCAAATTTTGCACATATGAATCAGACAGTTTGCATCCATTTTAATGAGATTTTGCATACTTTACTGATCACAGTTTACACCCAATGTAATGAGATTTTGCACACATGTATCAGACAGTTTGTACCCAATTTAATGAGATTTTACACACATGACTTAGCATAGTTTGCATCCATCTGTATTTGTATCTGAATGCGAGTACTACTGTTATTATGATTATGATTATTATTATTATTGTTATTGTTATTATTTTTCAAACAAACCATGGTTAAATTGGGTGGAGATTTTTTCCTTTATGTTTGCAGAAATTGATAGAATATCGTTGTTCTCCCAATTTATTTTTCACAACGATAAATTCACTTACAAAAGAGAAAAAACTTGAAGTGGATAAAATGGAATTCTCATCCTTAAAGACTATTCAAGATTAGAAAGTTTATAGGCGGTTATTCCTCGCACTTGCTAAAGCATATAACAAAGCCACAAGCAAACTAGAATTAGTGGTGGGGGATATCAATGTGACAATAGACAAAATTGCGGAAGCTCTAGGATTACCTTCAATTGGTAAAAGCTTTTCAGAAGAAGAAGAATGGACTTCAGAACAAGAAAGATTGGTTGCCCCGTTGAAGTCTGTGAAAAATCCATGGCTACAAGAAATATTACATTCTAGATAATGTAATATTTCAACATCTAACGGGAGAGATTACTTTAAGAGAGCATTTACAATGTTCATTATTAACTCAATTTTGGCACCGAAAAGTATCCCTGTCATATCTTCAAAGCACTTACGTGCCATTGTTGATGTAGAGAACATCACAAGATACAATTGGGTAAGATTTGTGTATGATGAGCTTATGAAAGGGGTTGAAAAATTCAATGAAAAAAAATACATTAAGCATTGATGGTTGTCTTTATGTTTTGATGGTAATCAATCTATTGTACTTATCTTTCTTTTCCTTTTTCGATTTCTCTTTTGATGATAATCATTACATTTACTATTTTGCTTGTAGATTATCTATTACCATAAAGACGCATTTGGAGATAAGAAAAATTATATGGGGCCTCCACCATCATGGGTTGCTTATTAGGATAAAGAAAAGCTTGACCAGAAGTTGATACAGGAGTTATCAAAGCAAAGGGCGACGGTTTGTTTTATCTATTTTATCTTGTTAATTCAATATAGATTTTTTTTATCTTGTCACCTTCTCTTTTCTTACAAAACCTTTATTTTTGTGACTATTATTGCACGGTATTATTACCCTTTTAATTAAGCAAGGTGTTGTTGATGCTAAATTTGCAAAGAACACAACAAAAGCATGGGGGACGAATGAGCTTAATAAAAATGATAATACAATGAAGGAGAAGAAAGAAAGGTAAATAAATAAAGTTTGGGGTATTATAAATGAGAGGACTAAAGCCTATGAGTTTTACAAACACTCTTTATCACTAATTAAACGTTTGGTACTACTAGAGATTTCTAATATTTTGCTTTTATCTTTATGCTACCTTCAAAGCTCAGTAATTCTTGTTCTAAGGCTACCTGTAAGTTTATAGATTTGTTTTATTTTGATTTCTTGTTTATGAATTTGATGAAGAAAATAATGACAATAAAATGTCAAAGAAAGAAGGTAATGTGTCAGATGAGGAAAAAGATAAAGGAAAGTAAAAATTAGTTTGATTTATCTTTTGTGATAAAAGAAAATATAAAGTAAAATATAAAGTGTGTGCTTTTTTATAGTGATGTAAAGCAAGATGAGAAAAAAAATGTCCAAACAAGATAAAAATAGTGTATGTCTTTTTTTATAGTTATAATTTTTTTTTATTTGTCGTTGTGTAAATCTAATTATTGTTTATATTGATATAATAGGTAAGAGGAAAAAGATGAAAACAACACGAGATCGCCAATAAAATTAGTAGAAGAAGCTGAACCAAACAAATTAATGATGCCTAGCAATAGTGTATTGTTTCTTGTTTTGATAGTTCAATGTAATTTTTGTTATGTAATACTAGTTATTATGAGTATTCTACACTGTTTTGACTATGAATAATGTGATTATATATGAGATTTTGCAACTATTTTAATAAGATTTTGCAGACCTTATTCAGCAGAGTTTGCACCCAATTTAATGAGATTTTGTACACATGAATCAAACATTTTGCAATGAGATTTTGCACACTTCACTCAGAATATTAAAGTGAAAAATCTCATTAAAGTGGGTGTAAAATTTCTGATTCATGTGTGCAAAATCTCATTAAATTTGGTGTAAATTATGCTGAGTAAGGTGTGCAAAATCTTATTAAAGTAGTTGCAAAATTTCATATATACTCACATAAATCATTGCCAAAACAGCGTGGAATACTTATAATAACAAATAGTATTATGTAACAAAAATTACACTAAAATCAAAATAAGAAACAACAAACACCAAGAACTATAATTTATACCCATATTGCTAGGCGTCATTAATTTGTTTGGTTCAACTTCTTCAACTAATTTAATTTGGCGATCTCGTACTGTTTTCATCTTTTTCTTCTTCCCTATTAAATCAATACAAACAATAATTAGATTTGCACAACGACAAATAAAAAACGAAATCATAACTATAAAGAAGCATATACACTATTTTTTATCTTGTTTTGACATCTTGCTTTGCATCACTAGAAAGAAGCATATACTTTATATTTTACTTTACATTCTCTTTTATCACAAAAGATAAATCAAAACTAATTTTACCTTCCTTTATCTTTTTGCTCATTTGACACATTGCCTTCTTCCTTTGACATTTTGTTGTAATTATTTTCTTCATCAAATCTATAAATAAGAAATTAAACTAGTCCAAATCTATAAACTTAAAGGTGACCTTAGAACAAGAATTACTGCGCTTTGAAGCTATCATAAAAATAATAGCAAAATATTAAAAAAATCTAGTAGTACCAAAAGTTTAATTAGTGGTAAAGAATGTTTGTAAAACTCATAGGCTTCAGCCCTTTCATTTATAACACCCTACAACTTTATTTATTTACCATTCTTTCTTCTCCTTCATTGTGTTATCATCTTTATTAAGCTCCTTCGTTCCCTTTTCTTAGCCAAATTAGTTGGTGCTCTTGTTGTATTCTTTGCAAACTTAACATCAACACCTTACTTAACTAAAAGGGTAACAATAATAGTCACACAAATAAATGTTTTGTAAGAAAAGAGAAGAATGTGACAAGATAAAAAAAACCTATATTAAATTAACAAGATAGAATGGATAAAACAAACCGTTGGACTTTGTTTTGATGACTCCTGTATCAACTTCTTGTCAAGTTTTTCTTTATCCCCCAATAAGCAACCCATGGTGGTGGAGGTCCCATATAATTTTCCTTATCTCCAAATGCGCCTTTGTGGTAATAGATACTCTACAAACAAAATAGTAAATGTAATGATTATCATCAAAAAGAGAAATCGAAAAAGAAAAAAAAAAGATAAGTACAATAAATTGATTACCATCAAAATATAAAGACAACCATCAATACTTAATGTATTTTTTCCTTGAATTTTTCAACCCCTTTCATAAGCTCATCATGCACAAATCTTGTCAAATTGTATCTTGTGATGTTCTCTATATCAACAATGGCACGTAAGTACTTTGGGGATGTGACAGGGCTACTTGTTGGTGCAAAAAATGAGTTAATAATGAACATTGTAAATGCTCTCCTAAAGTAATCTCTCCCGTTAGATGTTGAAACATTATATTCTCTTGAATGTAATATTTGTGAATATAATATTTCTTGTAGCCATGGGCTTCTTACAGACTTGAACGGGGCAACCAATTTTTCTTGCTCTGAAGCCCATTCTTCTTTCGGAAAGCTTTTAGCAATTGAAGGTAATCCTAGAGCTGCCCCAATTTTGTCTGTTGTCACATCGATATCCCCCACCTCTAATTCTAGTTTGCTTGTTGTTGTGTTATATGCTTTAGCAAGTGCGAGGAATAATCGCCTATCAACTTTCCAATTTTGAATAGTCTTCAAGGATGAAAATTTCATTTTATCAACTTGAAGTTTTTGCTTTTTTGTGAGTGAATTTATGATTTGGTGAAAAATAAATTGGGAGAAGAATGACATTCTATCAATTTCTGCAAACATAAAGTAAAAAATCTTCACCCAATTTAACCATGATTTGTTTGAATAATAATAATAATAATAATAATAATAATAATAATAATAATAATAATAATAATAATAATAATACTCGCATTCAAATACAGATACAAAAGGGGACAAACTATGCTAAGTCATGTGTGCAAAATCTCATTAAACTGGGTACAAACTGTCTATATATGTGTGTGCAAAATCTCATTACATTGGGTGCAAACTGTGAGGAGTAAGGTGTACAAAATCTCATTAAAGTGAGTGTAAACTGTCTGATTCATGTGTGTAAAATCTGATAAAAGTGACTGTAAATTATTTGATTCATGTGTGCAAAATCTCATTAAAGTGAGTGCAAACTGTCTGATTCATGTGTGCAAAATTTCATTAAGAAGGGTGCCAAATGTGCTGAGTAAGGTATGCAAAATCTCATTAAATTGGGTGCAAAAGTATGACTAATGAACTACTTCAAAAGTTATGAACATCACATATGCACGGATAAATTCCACGTACACACTATCTAGCATACATATAATTACATGTCAAAACCAAATAATTGAAACTTAAACCAACGAATTTACCTATCTAATTTTTTAATGTAATTCAAGATTATACTTAGTCACACCATGCATAGATTAAGGGGGTCTTTGGTTTGCTTCTTTTCACAAAAACTCAACTTTTCTTTTTTGTTTTAACTGACAAAAAAATCAATTCTCACTTCTCATATTTTTGTGTAAATTTTATAAGTAGCAAGACAACTTGAGCCAGCAGTAGCAATGTAACAGCCTACTACACAGAGCCACTTAAGCCGTAAAGCAGAGGTGGTGTGGCATTATGATCTCTAAAATAAGATATATACATATAGTAGCAAAAAGAATATAATAAACTAGGAGTCTTGAAAAATGGGTGAAACAAAATTCGCGAAAATAAAAGCGCAACGCTCAGGAAACGGGATTACTTGCGTGCGAATAAAACTAAGGTTCATAAGTATAAGTAAACAGAAAGTGAGAATAGAGAGTCAAGAATATAAAATAACTAGCTCCTGACTCAGCCTGCGAAGCCAAGGCTGGCCGGAGAATATTTACATACATATATACATCTCCCATCAACCCAAAATACAAAGATAAAACCTTAACTCTCCTTAAACCTCTAAGAGGAACAAAATAAACAAGTTATTCGGAGAGAAAGCTAAGTACATATATACATAAGCTAAACAACAAAAGAACCCAGAACCACTTCACTTCAGAAGTCCAGATGCCTACCGAGGAGCTTCCTGACTTGCATCTGAAAAATAGCAACACAGTATGGGGTAAGAATCAGAGGTTCTCAGCACGATAAAGACACCACACACATAATATATAACCTAGAAATGTCAAAGACAATCCTAGAACGCTGACACTTAAATTATAAAGCTTAAAATACTAAACAGAAACCATAAAAAGGGGTAGGTATCTAGGAAAAATCTAAACTCATCTTAATTTAATCTTAACCTTAACCTGACCACCTTTCCTTCGTTCCTCCGTCTCCAGTGAGTTTGCACAGATAGACAAACTGACAATTACAAGCACAGGTAGGAGACAAGTAGTGCAAGTAACGAATATAGCAATTAACAAAATATATACAGTTAGGCACTCTCAAATAATGCATATCAAACAAACAAACATAATGCACATGATGTATGCCTGTCCTATGGCTGATGAGGCTCATCTGTCGGTTATCAAGCCAACCCGACAAGTCCGAAATCCTTGGACTGTCCCTTGTCGCACATCCCCATGAGTCTATGCATAGCTTTTTCTCATTTCATTCATAATTCATACATTCATACATTTATATATAACTTACTCAATGGGGGATATCCATTCCCGAGAATTTATACGTGCCCGGTCACCCTTACGACGTAAGGTCAACAGAGTATTGAGTCTCAACCTGGAACACGTGGTGGTAAGCCACGGTTCTATACCTAGGAAAACTCATATCTCAGATAACATTAAATTCATAAGCCGTATAATATTCATAACCATTCGCATTCATTACATAATCATTCGTCATAGCCATGACATCATATAGCCGTCATACATACACAATCTCATAACTCATCACTTTTAACCTTTACTTCATCCCCAAGTTACCCCTATTTCTTAGCTTCAACTTACTACTAGAGTTACTACTATGATCTGGGGCTAAAAGAGTGAAAATAGAGGTTTAAAAGTTTGAAATTTGACTTAAAAACACAAAAAATCCATTTTTGTTGAAACAGGGGCCACGCGTATGCGTGGGCGTGCGGAAATCCTTGCTCGCGAGCACAAGTCCCCTGCTCGCGTACGCGAGAATCCCAACCCGAAAAGGTTGGTCGCATCACGAGCGACTGGTCGTGTACGCAAATCTTAGGTCACGCATACGCGTGGGCGTACGTTTTTCCAAAAATTTTACTAAGTCTGAGAAAGCTGCAGAATTCTCATTTTGGACCTTAAACTTCCGACGCGTGTAACTTTTTCGTTTTAAAACATTTTTCATCCGTTCTTCGAACGGCGTCAACTTCACGGACCTAATTTTCATATAAAATAGATTTGAAATAGTTTGGGGATCCGAAAACCAAGTTATGACTCGTCGAAGTTTAGCCAAAAATCAATTTTTCACAAAACTTCAAAACCTCAACTTTCTTAAAAACCAACCTCAATTCAACTTACCATACTTATAAATCCTCAACACAACACATCTTCCTCGACACCACAACAACCACCATGGTTTTCCATGTCTCAAATCAACAAAGTCATGCATCAATCTCTCAATTACATCAACAAAATCATAATTCACCAATTCTAGACATATACATTGATGTCATCAAGTCAATAATCATCAATTCATCAATTCACATCCTAATATTTTCATGAATAGCAGTCTTCCAATCAAACACACAACTCGTATTACAAATCATCACAAGGATACTAATCATTAAACATTCATTTACGTTCCAACCTATCCTATGGTCGCCTAACCTAAGTTTTCACAGAACATTATATATTAAATATGCGAAACATAAATCATACATTGGCTAATTTCCACGTATTACCTGAGACACCATCAAAGAGGAACCAAATACAGCTCCAAGAATCCAAAATCCCCAAAGTAATGGCATCCAAACTCCACCAAGTCTCCAATGTATTCGATCAAGCTCCAATTTAACAATTTCAACTCTAATTCAACATAAACTCAAACTAGTTCATACAATTGAACAATTTAACACTAGGGCACACAAAATTAGACGAACCACAAAGGTTTAGAGTTTCCTTACCTTACTCATTGATGATTGGAGTATAATCCAACAATTATCCAATGTTAAATTGCACCTAAACCACCAAAATCATTAAAATCACTCAAAACTCAAACCAATTTCTCACATAAAGGGGCACAGAGAACTGGGAACGAATTGGAGAGAGACTTACCACTTTGTTCAAATAGAATTGAAGAGGACTCTAAGACGAACGCGTGGCCATAAACGGCTCATCAATCAGAGCTCCGGATTGAAAGTTACGGAGGATTGAAGATTAAGTGAGGGTTAGGTTTGGTGTTCTTGTTTCTTCCTCCCCAAAACTGATTCCAGCGTGTTTCATATGTGAATGGAAGAGAAATGAGCTAAAGCTCATGGGTATAGGTGGCTTGGGTTGGGCCTTGGGCTCAGTCCAACCGGTTCGGTCCATCCGGCCTAATCTTGGGCCAAATTCTTTAAAATTGGTGTCAAAATTCTTTTTTTAATTAGCTCTATTCTATTTTATTATAAAATTTATATTTCTAATTTTTTTATTAAAATTTAATTTATTGGTTAATTATTCGCCAATTTTACGGATTTTACAAGCAGAAACAACGAAACTGGACCACAACTAATAATCAAGATCTTAATTATGAGAAATCTAAGCATTTATAAGGACACAAGTTTACTGTAAAATTACTTTCCGAATAATCAGAAGCAAGCGCACCCTAAATAGGTCTAAGAGTGGTTTCATATCATGCAACAAAGCTTTATTGTTATAAATTATCTGATAGATAAGTACAAATTGAACTATTGAAGAGAACAAAAAAGCAAAGAACTGTTATAAAATCAGATAGATAAAATTCAGTAGGTGCTAAAACAATAACTTTGCAAGTAATAAACACACAATGTACCCGAGATGCTAGTTCTTCAAGAGCTTTCTGCTGTATTTTCCTTCTTGTTTCTGTTCCAGATTTCTTTGTATTTGTACTTTTTCGCGGCATCTTAATATCTGGATCTTTTTCCATTTCAAATAATCACAGCATATTAATCATGTTTTATGAAAGCACATAAGTCAATTGATTGGGTGCAAAAAAGATTAATAGTCAATTGATGTATTGTTTGATAACCAATAAAACATATTATTAACACAAACACAAAAAATCTAGTCACATTACAAATCAATTGTACATTTCCGATCAGAAGCATAACGCATCAGTAACGATTGCCAGTATTGCCACAACAAAGCTCTGCCAACAATAACCATTGTCAAAAGTCAATTACCAGTTAAGTAACTAATATAATGGCACAATGAATTTTTCCAAAGATTTATAAATTAAAAGTACCTAAGTTTCATAAACAAGATATGATGAATCAAAATCAAAATCAAAAGATATTTATGATAGAGTGCTTAAAGATTTTCATGAATAGATAGGAAATATTAAGTCATATTTTTGGGTGCCATTATGAGTTTTTCTTACATATTTTGAATTGATACAGAATGATGACACGAATAATGAACAGATTATCTAGGACAGAGACTCAGGGTTAAATACACAATAGAACTATATATATGCTATTTTACACCTACCAAGTTTAAAGAGTAGTTCTATGACAATTCAAATTTTGAGTTAAACAAAAAGATTAATATTACAATGATGCTAAGCCAGTCTGTTTTGGTTGCAGAGTCCAACTTCATGATGCAGCTTTCCCCAGTTGGTTCACTGCATACAAAACATATACCAAAGCTTAGATACACTAGAAATGAAAGTGAGAAGCAAAGAGTTGCAAAAAGCAATAAATGAACAGAAATCAAAACTAATTAACCTGCATATTAAAATTTTTCAGTAATACAAATTTTAACCTTGCAGAAGCATAACACATCAGTAGAAACGAAAGTGAATGTATAGAGAGCTGAGAGATGTTGTCGCAGAGAGTTACACCGCTTTTATTCGAGACGCTACTGGCGATGGACAGCGAGCTCAAGAAGATTGATTCGCATTGAGAGTGCTCATCAACATTGAGAGCAAGAAAGAGGGCACATTGCAAGAGTGTCGAGAGAGAGAGAGAGAGTGGGATTTTGTGAAGAAGAAGAGCGTGTACTCACGCTCTCTATATGCATTTGAGCTTTTTTTTATTTGGTGTAAAAAATACCAATGTTGGTTTTTTGCTGGCCCAAAAATTAAAAAATTGCTGACTCCCTAGTAAAGATTTTTTTTATTTAAATTAAATAAATATAGTATTTACCAAAATAAATAAACGTTGAAGAAATCACCAAAATACATCCTCAGTCACATCTCGGGTACTGAGGGTCATTGTCCAAAATGGCCACATCTCGGGTGCACTGACCCCGTGCTGTGATAGGGTGTCTGCGAATCATATCTCGGATGCAACCGTGATATGAACATAAGCATATCTCGAATACATTGCACCCAAGATATGCAAGTCACCCATTGTGATCGTAGGGCATCCGTGGAAGAGATAGAGTCGGTGGATGGTTGGTCACAGACTTCATATCGCGTTCGTCTGACCGAGCGTACATGCGATTGCGGCCTGTTCCAGTCATTGCATTACCCATGTCGACACGCCCTGGCAGCATGTGCAGCTGCGAGGGTACGGTGCACGCTTGAAACCCAACTCAGCCATGCGAAGGAAGGCATCGGGAAGGCCGGTATCCACTCGGATCCGGAATGAGATAGATGCCATTGAGCGTGCGAAAGAGATGTGGGCTCTGCCGTGGGTGTCCCAATGCGCCCCACTCGGATCCATGACGACGCATGCAATTTAGGGTTTAGGCCATTTGGTTTCAATGTTGTCACTTTGATGTAATGGTTGTTATTAAATGTGTTTAATGTGTAATGAAACATGATTTCTGTATAACTAGTTACTTTCGATATTATGGGCCCATTTTTTATCTACAACGTTACAATATTTTCGTAAAAAAGCATTCACCAAAATGGGTAAACAAATAGAGGACGAATCTGGTAATACCATGATAATTTCCCCTTATCTCGGATGCACTGACCCGAATCAGAAAACGCACATCTCAGGTGCAGTGTATCCGAGATATGCTTATATTCATATCACAGTTGTATCCGAGATATGATTCGCAGACACCCTATCACAACACGAGGTCAGTACACTCGAGATGTGGCCATTTTGGATAATGACCTTCAATACTCGAGACGTGACTAAGGATGTATTTTGATAATTTTTTCAATGTTTATTTATTTTGGTAAATACTATATTTATTTAATTTAAATAAAAAAAATCCCCCCTAGCAATGCTGAGTTATTAAATGGGAAAAAAATGACTACATTCTAAACAAAATATTGACTGTTTATACATTTTCTTTTATTTAGTATTTAGATGATGTTTAGAAAGGTTAATAGCTAGTGTTTAGAAAGATTTGGGTGTTAACGTAGTCTTTAAATGATGTTTTTATACAAAAATACAAAGTGCATTACTGAAGTACTGAACTGAATAGTATCTTAAAAGATAAGTACTTGTGATCATGAAATAGAAAGCTGCTAACACCAAACTCAAACATTAGGTCTATATAATATATTATCATCATGATTTTATATGTAAGTTGAGAACAAGAAAGCCAAAGAGAACACATTTAATATAGGGAAACAATTCTTCAAAGCTCAAGAAATCACAGTAACAGCCAAAACACACTGAAAAGTGACACAATAATGGGCCAACCCTTTATTTAGTAGAGAACTATGGGATGACCTCCATTCACAAAGTGACCACAGGTATTTTGATTTAATCATCACCATAGCGATGATGATGCCTGTTGCGATGCTTCTTCTTCTCATCATCATCATCATCAGAGTCATCTCCCTGCAATGGTGGGAAATGAACACAAGATTAATATGAATTTGAATCGAAAAAAACTGTATTTAGAAAATGTCAATGCTTCAAATTATTAGGAAGCATTTTAAAATGCAGATAACTTGGATAGGGAAAATCACTTCATATAAAGGTGGACATTGTTTGCCAATACTAGATATAATTTTGAACCCAACTATACCAAGGAATTAGTTCCAAGCACAATCCAACCTTCATGGAATTTTAACAAATGATGCTAGATCCAGAACACAAAATTCAATTGACCTGTATATGTTTTGCAAAAAACATCCAGGGGAGAACTCGACGAATACACATATAGATGCCTTGCACCATTACATGTACAGATTTCCATCATGTATACACTAAAAGGTTCCAAATAAGGTATAGCACTTCAGTGTATGAGTAAACTAATAATGCGAACAGCAGGTATTACTATTTTACAAAAGAAAATCGGGAAATTTCATAATTGAAGTTAAATAATTTATTCAAACAGAGAAAAGTTAATAAAGAAAGTTTGAAGAGAATTAGAGGTCACTATATGATCACAATTGGAGGTTTTGAAGTTTGAACTACAAAGATCAAGGGTTCATCTAAAGTATTAATCATCTAAACAGAGCAGAAAATGAGAAAATACAACCCATTCCTCCATTATAGTATCTCATATTCTCATATCTGCCTGAAAAGGTACAAGGGAATAAAGAAGGTAAAATCTAAATAAATGTATATCCGAGTCTTGAAATTGAATACAAAACCACTTAAATTTACGGTGACCGGTTGGGATTACTGCTGCTTTTCAAAAGCTATAGCAGTTATGTTTGGTAATACAAAGCAAAAGTTACCTTCAATAAATAAGCATAAGCTACAGAAAATAGTATTTGGTGAAATTGCTAAAATTATTTAGACTTTTTAATTATGAAAGCACAACAAGAACAAGTATTGATTATACAGGGAGAATATGAAATGATGAGCACAAAATACTTGCAAAATCCTTCTACTTCATAGGAAACAGGAACAAATTCACACATTCAAGCTCAAAATGCGTTATCATTTCAACCATGGAACAAATACAATATCTAAACTGCGCCATTAAGTTATACAAATCGTTACGAGCTTCTCCAAAAGTGCCACCAAAATATAAACGAACAGCATTACATCAACTAATCAAAGCAATCAACCAACTCCATAGTAACAATGCAGTTAAAGAACAATCTAACTAAAGTTTTGAAACACAAACAATAAAGCAAAACAAGCTCCTATGAGTCTATGAAATTAATAAGCTACATACTAACAAGCTACACTATACAAAGAATTGCAATTATCAGAAAGTTGCAATACATCAAAATTTAAATGTGCAACCAAGTAATTCATGAAATGTGATTGATGACTTACATATTTCTTGCGTCCAAAGCTCTCTTCGCCCTCTTCGCCGCCATAGCTGGGCTTACGGTACCCCTCTTCCTCAGAGCGGCCATAACCATAGCTTGGCTTCTCCTCGTACTCACTCGTCCCATAACTGACATTCTCCTCCTCATTCTTCCTCCCATATTTAGATTCCTGTCTCCGTCCACCACCGTACCCGGATCCATATTCAGATTCCTGTTTCCGGCTGACATCATACCCGGATCCATACTCGGAGGATCCATACTCAGATTCCTGCTTCCTACCACCACCATATCCCGATCCATACTCAGACTCCTGCTTCCTACCACCATAGCCAGAACCATATTCCGACTCCTGCTTGCTACCACCATAACCAGAGCTGTATTGTGACTCTTCCTTCCTACCACCATAACCAGAACCATATTCTGATTCCTCCTTTCTACCACCATAACCTGATCCGTATTCAGATTCTTGCTTCCTACCATAACCTGATCCATACTCAGACTCTTCCTTCCTACCACCATAGCTGGATCCATATTCGGACTCTTGCTTCCTACCATAACCAGATCCATATTCAGACTCTTGTCTGTTACCACCATAGCCAGATCCATATTCAGATTCCTGCTTCCTACCATAGCCGGAACCATATTCAGACTCTTCTTTGTTACCACCATAGCCAGAACCATATCCAGATTCTTGCTTCCTGCCATAACCGGATCCATATTCTGACTCTTCCTTGTTACCACCATAGCCAGAACCATATTCAGATTCTTGCTTCCTACCATAACCGGATCCATATTCAGACTCTTGCTTCCTACCATAGCCGGATCCATATTCAGACTCTTGCTTGTTACCACCATATCCAGATCCGTATTCAGATGCTGGCTTCCTACCATAACCGGATCCGTATCCTGACCCGGAATCCTCATTGTCGGGTCTTCTGCCGTAGTCTGGAGATGGCCGATCATAACCCGATCCTCCGGTGTATCCAGAGGCTCCGCCGGCGGGGGCAGGACGGGGCTTAGGGCGGGCATAGCTGCTGTACTCGGTGGCTTGGGCCTCGTCACCGTAAGCGGAGGGTTCGGAGTTAGAGGAGTATTGAGGGCGATCGTAGTCGAAGGCCTCGGAGGAACCGGAGATTGGGTAGCAGGTCTCATCGGAGGGAGGGAAGGGACGGCCATAG
Source organism: Arachis hypogaea (assembly GCF_003086295.3). Classification (NCBI taxonomy): domain Eukaryota; kingdom Viridiplantae; phylum Streptophyta; class Magnoliopsida; order Fabales; family Fabaceae; genus Arachis; species Arachis hypogaea. Next base: position 134,771,125 of record NC_092055.1, read on the forward strand.
GTGAGGCTGATGTCGTAGCCGCCGCCGTAAGGGGTGGGATCGTACTCGTCCCAGTCGTCGACGGTGTCGTCGCCGCTGCGTCTTCTTCCACTGAGGTACGACATTGTGTTTGTTGATCAGATCGGTTCTTTCTCTCTCAGGACAAATGGAACGATGATTGTGGATAGAAGAAGAATGAGTGGGATTTTATTGAATTGATTTTGATTGATTGAAAGCGGAAACAATGGAGCGAAGGTTCAGGATAACGAGATCGATGAAACGACATCGACATTAACGTTTTGTATACATTAATTGTAGTTAAATGTTAAAACGTGATTAGGCATTATTAATTTATTATAATTAAGCCATTCCTACATAAGATCAAGGTTCTGAAAATTAAACCGATCATCGAACTATTTTATTTATTGGTTTATTAGTTTATAAATTTAATTGGTTCGATTATAATTAAATCGAAAAAATTGTTTTATAAGAAAATAATAAATAAAATATAAATAAACACACCAAAATTATAATCAATTTATAAACTCAGTTTTTTTTAAAACACTCTTAAAATATGTTTTCAAACACTTTTGTCGAGTTAAACCCTAAAGTGGTCCCTGAGATTCACAAAATACACCGATTTAGTCCCTGACTTTCCAATTGCACTAATTACGTCCTCCAGATTGCAAAAAATGCATCAACGTAGTCCCTCTCGAATTTTCCATTCATATTGCTTGCAGGCGGGAGTGACGAGGATGGGAAACGCCGTCGTATTGGCAATCATTCCTCTCCCGCTCCTTCTCGTGCTTCTCCCTCTTCAACCTCTCTTCCCTCAACTCCTCCAAAGTCTTCCTCTCATTCTTCTTCTTGTTCTCATTCTTCACTTCCCCATCACTATCATCCCCACCGCCCTTCTCATCGGCGCCATTACAAATCTCAAGATACCAAGGCATCTTCACATCCTTCCCTGCTACCCCATACCCTAACCTATACTTCTCATCCTTGGGACCCACCACCACCCCGGAGGACTTCCCTTCTTCTTTCTTCATCCTCTTCTCCTTCTTCCACCCTTCCCTTTCCCCTAACAACTCCTTCCTCTTCTCGATTTCTCGTACAAGATCGAAAATCTTAATCCCCTCGAACAAGTTAATATGTCTGTTGTCACCCGAATTCTTCAATTCCGGTTCTTCTTCTTCTTCCTCCCCCTTCTTTTCCTCTGCCTTGGCCTTAACGAGAGGAGCCAAACGCTTGGCGGTGCAGAAGGGCTCGAGGCGGAGCTCGGCGTCGCGCTTTCTGACCTCGTCGCACTTGATCTACTCGTCTTTGGCGGCTTGCTCCTCGTCGCGGCAGACCTTTTCCCTGTTCTCGTAGTTGTAGACGTTCCACCGCTTCTGCGGGAGAATGTTGAGGCCGCCATGGCCTCCCATTTTAGGTGGCTTAATGATTTACCTTGCTGAGGTTGGAGATTATTGGCTGTGAAATTTGTAATATCGATGAACTATGAGCTTGAGAATTCTGAAAAGCCTAAGACGATACTGTAAGGGGCTAAATAGTGATAGTACAAAGTAACCTATGCCAAATCAATATGATCCTTCTTCTCTGTCTTCAATTTGTGTCACCTTTCCATGTGGCTTCCTGCAACCAAGGAGATGGAAGGTGAAAAAAATTCAATGCCGGAAGAACAAGAACAAAAAAAATTAAGAAATTACTTAAGCAAATTAACAAATGAATACAACGTAGCAAGAACACAGCAAAGAGAGGACTCACCTACTAGAATTTCGGCGAGAACGGCGAGAAGCAAAGCAACACAGAAAGACTGCGAGAAGTACCGTAATAGGCAAGAACTACCAGCATCACGGTGAGGAGGGTAAGAAGTTGCTCGGCCAACACGGATAGAAGGGGACGGCAACTATAGAGTTGGGGATGATGGCTTGGGTCTACAGCGTGGCAATCATTCGCCACGTCACTCCCGCCGACAAGAAATATGAACGGAAAATTCAAGAGGGACCACATTGATGCATTTTTTGGAATCTGGAGGACGTAATTAGTGCAATTGGGAAGTTAGGGACTAAATCGATGCATTTTGTGAATCTCAGGGACTACTTTGGGGTTTAACTCCACTTTTGTCATCATCATTTTTAGCTTTACACTCATCACTCAATTAAAAAATCCACAACCCTAATCCTCTATGATTTTTTTGGAAAAATAAGATCCCATTCAAGAAGGAAACCATAGCTATAAGTAATTGAGAATATTTGTGAGACTCAGCACCAAGACATAGAACAAGTATACATATAGAGCAGTACCAAACAATCCAATTCTCAATTACATAAATCATAAATAAAAGGGTGCCTAAATATCCACAGAATCAATCAAATTCAGCATTAAAAGCATCAAAAACCAAATTTTGCGGTTAAAGAATGAAGTAAAAAACATTAGAAATGAGAGTGGCTTGAACTACCGTCTTCTGCATCAGAAAAATACACTACCATCATCATAATCACTCCTAAGACCTCCAACAACAGCGTCATCTTCATGATTTTCTTGCTCTAAATCAATAACATGGGACATCTGCTGTTTGTTAATTTTTTGAAAGCATCAATTTGATTTAAAATTAAAACATAGCAACAAATAATCACCCTAAAATCTGAAATCAATAAATCTATCAACAAAAATTAAAAAATAGCATGCTCAAAAATTAAAAAACAGCAGCAGTAGAGTAACAAATCCATTTTTAGCAATAATTTCGACAACAACATAAAATTAATTTCTTTGATTGATTTCACATCCAGAAAATCACTAATCAGATTCAGAACAGAATCAATAAAAATAACAATACAATCCAATTACAATATCGCAGCAACCCACTACCCAATAATCTCAACAAACAACATCTAAACAATTAATCATGCTTCAAGCAAACAGTTTTTCAATAATTAATCATGCTTCAGTCTTCAAGCAATCAGCTTCAACAATTAATCATGCTTAAAGCAATCAGCTTCAACAATTAATCATTTAATAATGCTTCAAATGGGTGTTGACCCAGTCTATATACGAATGGTGTTGCTGAATGAAATGATGAATGTAGAAATAACAATTATCATACTTCAAGTAATAACAATAAGGTTTAGACGTTAGAACCAACAATTAATCATACTTCAACAATTATTATTACAACAAATTAGATTTATACCTAGGGTTAGTGGAAGACAGGGAAGAATGCAGAGCTGGCAGCGACAGGGACAGTGGCTGGGGTGGAAGGGTCGAACAGAGCTGGCACCGGCGGGAAGACACTCGCGAAGACAACTGGCGTTGGCGGTGGCTACAATTTTGACGGCTAAAAGGAAAGCTGGCTGCGCGAATGGAAAGCTGGCTGAAAGAAACTTGCGACGGTGGGTGACTACCACGGACCTTGTGACAGCGACGGTGGCTGGACGAAGGTGAGAGTGAGAGGTGGAGATTGGAGATGTGGGAATTGATAGCGAGAGGTGAGAGTGGAGGGCTGGAGGGGAGGCTCGAGAGTGGGTCTGTGCTCTGGGTGTCTGGGTGAAAGACTAGGGTTCTTTTTTTGGAGCCAAGTCAAAACACAACGTTTGGCAAAGTTTCAAAAATTGGCCGGGTCACGGTTCGATTCGACCGATCGATTCGACGGTCCAATTCCAATTTTTGGATTTGACGGTTTTGTCTTCTGCCCGAACCGTATTTGCTAACAGTTTTTGGTTCGACCGGTTCGAATCGATTTTCAGAACATTGGTTAAAATACAAAATACACATTAAAATAAACTAAATGACATATATATTTATAATGTATTTATAAACAAATATAAAGTAATTGATTTTAATAATTGATTTCAGTGCATTAATAATATTTTGAAAAAATAACTATTTGTACCTATAAACTTTACAAACACGGACAAAAATACCCATCAAACAAAGAAACTAACGTTGTATTCATAAAAGATGGGTTCTGTACGACAAAAATACCCAAACCCTAATTTTTTGTTGATTTTTTAATAAAATTCCTAAATTGTCCTTCTCTTTATCTTCAACCTCCATAGCCTATTCTCTCTTTCTCTCTCTCCCTCTCTTTGAATTCAAATTCCATTCTCAATGTCACATAATTAACACTCCAACAAAGTAAGACACAGATACTCTAGATCTGCTAGTGGAGAAAGATGATGGCACCCCAATAGTAGTAACAAAGGGGAAGGTGGATGACGCAAGCCTATATATATATATATATCCACCATTAGAAGTTAGGAACAACATCAATACAAAAACAAGAACATTCAAAAAATCAGAACAAACCAAACTAAAGACATCAGAAAAGAACCATAAGACAACCAACCAACCAAACCCCAGCTGCAGAACAATGAGTCCTTCCCGTTCAGTGGCGGCAACCTTATTACCACTGCCTAGAACCCCTTGTGGCAACTCTGGCACCGCAGGGTGCACTCCTCGTAAACCCTGGGTACTCATACATAACGTAGCAGTAAGCACACAAAGTCCAAAAACTCGACTCTATTGCTACCGCGTCGTTCGAGGCCGCAACAACAGCCATTCGAGTTTGCCGAGCTAACTCGGCCGCTGTCTGATTCTGCACATACTGGTGATGGTGGTGGTGCTGCTGCTGAGTCACGGCCGACACTGGAGGAGGAGTGGAGGTGAGTAACCAAAGGTCTGCGTCGTACGTGGCCTTCTTGGCGAGGTTGGAGAGGATGAATCAGGCATCGTGGATGAGGGAGAAGGCGTGTGCGGTGAAGGTGAAAGGGTTACAATGAAGGTCAAGGAGGAGGGCAAGACAGTGGTACTAAGCGGCGATGTGGTCGAGGAGATGGTGGTGAAAGTTTGGAAAATTTGAAAATTTTGAGAAGAAGAAACAGTGGTCATGGGAGACATAGAGAAGCTCAAAGAAACAGAAAGAGAAAGAGAGTTGAGGTTGAAGATAAAGGAGGGCAACTTGGGAATTTATTAAAAAGTCAATACAAAATTAGGGTTTGGGTATTTTTGTCATACGAAACCCTTCTTTTATCGGTACAACATTAGTTTTCTTGTTTGATGGGTACTTTTGTCAGCGTTCGCAAAGTTTATGAGTACAAATGGTTGTTTTTCCATAATATTTTTTATTGATTTTTTATCTATTTACTATTATTTTAAGACCTAATTAACAAATTGTCACTGTTTTAAAAATATATTATCTAGCTACTATTTTGTCACAATAACAACTGTTTTTTTTTTTTTTGCGTTACTGACTTAAACACGCTAAACTGGTTCTCGAGCTCAAAGGGAAACCTCTAAATTTGATGGCTCTTAGTCACCTACCATACAAAAAAGTCAAATCAACTAGTGATTTTCACACAGAACACACCACGTGTGAAAACGGTGTGGATAAAGTAAGAAGCTTGTAGCGCATTAGTGTCCCATCCCATCCCTGTTAACTTAAGGAGAACCTCATTTCTCTTCTCATTTTATTATTTTTGCTTTTCTCTAAAAAATTCATTTTATTTTTGGATAACATGTGTTTTAAGGTAAGTTAAGAATTAATATTGGTCAAAAAAATCTTTTTGGTTAACAACTATAATCATCTGACAACTATAATCATTTGACTATAACACTGTGATAGTGGTGCAAAAATTTGTAACTTTGGAAAGCCATGGTCCAGATCTGCATAACATAATGATGTGAAGTTAAAGGACTTGCAATCATTATTTCATGCTTTGAGGAGCCCAAAGAGATTCTATAGCCTGACATCTATATGTAGATGGATCATAAAAAAAAGCTGAAAATGGAACAGGAATCATTGTTAAAAATGACGAAGGAACTCAGATAGAGCTCTTGCTAAAATTTGAGTTTTCAGCTTTCAAAAATCAAGCAGAATATGAAGTCATGCTTGCTGGCTTGAGGCTAGCCAAATAAGTTGGGGCTGCAAAAATTATAGTGTTTAGCAACTCTCAGGAAATAACTTCTCAGATAAATAAGAATTATCAAGTCAAAGATTCCAACATGAAGAAGTACGTAGAAAAAATACTAGAACAATTAGCTCAATTTCAGGAAGTAGAGGTCAGGCACATAACTCAGAAATTAAATAGTCGAGCTAATGCCCTCTCCATATTGGTCAGCACCAAGCCAGGGGACAACAATAAGAGTCTAATTCAGAAAACTCTCTACACCCCATCAGTAATCAAAGAAGTTGACAAGTCGGACGCATTAACAATCACAAATCTGAATTTAGGGTGGATGACCCCTATCGTCGAATACCTCAAATTTGATGTCCTCTCTAAAAAGGAAAAAGAGGCAAGGAGACTCATAAGAGAATCCCAGAACTATACTCTTGTCCACGATGTACTTTATAAAAGAGGAATCTCCACACCCTTACTGAAGTGCATCCCGACCTCGTCGACAAAAGAAGTCTTAGAAGAAGTCCATAATGGTATTTGTGGAAATCACTCGGGAGCTAGGTCACTAGTTAAGAAGGTCTTGCGAGCAGATTTCTACTGGCCGACCTTACAAAGGAAAGCGGCCGACTTTGATAAGAAATGCCAACTCTGTTAAAAACATGCTAATTTCCATGTGTCACCACCAGAAGAGCTTATCAGCATCACCTCACCTTTTCTATTCATAAAATGGAGCCTAGATTTACTCGGACCATTTCCTCAAGCACCCGGAAAGGTGAAATACCTCATAGTCGGGATTGATTATTTTACTAAGTGGGTTAAGGCGGAATGCCTGACAACTATCACGACCAAAAGAAGTCAGAAATTCCTCTACAAGAACATTGTTATCCGGTTTGGAGTTCCATACTCCATCACTACGGACAATAGTACCCAGTTTACCAACTCAACCTTTAAAAGTTTGGTGGCAAGCTTCAAGATTAAGCTTCAATTCACGTCGATAGAGTACCCTCAGACCAATGGACAAGCAGAAGCTGCGAATAAAGTCATACTGGCCGGGTTCAAGTGAAGATTATGGTGCACAAATTCCCACACTTTCGTACAACTGAACCAGCAAGTGCACTGGGTCGTCCAAGTAATACCTGAGCGAGTCAGGGTCGATCCCACGGGGATTGTATTTTGAAGCAGCTATGGTTATCTTGCAGATCTTAATCAGGGGAATAAGAGATGTAGGTATGTTTGTTTAATTGCATAAAAGAGATAAAGAGAAAAAGGGTACTTAGAACTCAAAAGTCGTATAAAATATGATAAGAAGGTGATTAAAGCTTGGAGATACTTTGTCCTTCTGGATTAACTCTGATCTTACTGTCTTCTACAATTGTGAATGATTTCTTCTATGGCAAGCTGTATGTGATTGACGCTGGTTTGAGCAGCCGCCAATTCTCCTCCAGATCTGAACCCCAGGGTTAGTGCGGATCCATTCTGATTGAGGGTGAAGCTCCTGCAGTCTATTCTCTTTAATGATCCTACTCAAAATATCACAGACAAGGTCAGATCTTCTGGATCAGAGAATGCTGCACGTTTGGGTTCTAGCCTCTACCACAGAGACCCTAATCTCCCCGTACTTCGGCAGAACTGGTGTCTCGAGAAGTCCCTAACGAAGTCATGGATTAGTCGTCTAAGAGATGTATAATCAAGCTGGTAGTTCATCATTGTCCGATGAAAGACTCACTCTGAACCCATGTAGAATGTGATAACCTTATGCCAGTTCAACGCATTCATATTGATGAAGAACGAAAATACATCTTAGAATAGAAAATCAAACATAAATTGAGAAAGAACAGTAGTACTTTTATTAATCCATAAAATTCAGCAGGGCTCCTCCCCTCAACCTAGGAGGTTTAGAAACTCATACTGATAGAAAATACAATCATAAACAAAATATGGCTTAAAATCCTCTATAATTATGTAAAAAATCCCTTAAATACTAAACTAATGACTAAGGATTACATAAGAAAGGTAAAACAGTCTTTTTAGTGCTAAAATCCACTTCTGGGGCCCACTTGGTGAGTGTTTGGGCTGAACTTTGATGAGATCTACGTGCTAGAAGGCCTCTAGGGTGTTGAACGCTGGCTAGGGGGTCCTCTTTGGGCATTTGGACGCTGGTCTCCTCCTTGTGGGCGCTGGACGCCTGGACTGGGGCAAGAGGCTGGCGTTGAACGCCAGTTTTGGACCTTCTATTCTGAAGCAAAGTATAGACCATTATACATTGATGGAAAGCTCTGGAAGTTAGCTTTTCATAGTCGTTGAGACTGCTCCATTTGAACTTGTGTAGCTCTAGAAAAGCTCTTCCGAGTGCAAGGAGGTCAGATCCGCACAGCATCTGCAATGCTTTCTCTGTCTCTGAATCAGACTTTTGCTCTAGCTCCTCAATTTCAGCCAGAAAATACCTGAAATTGCGCAAAAACACACAAAATCATAGTAGACTCCAAAAATGTGAATTTAACACTAAAACCTATGAAAACTTAATAAAAATTAAACAAAACATGCTAAAAATAATATATGAAAATAATGGCAAAAAGTGGATAAAATATCCGCTCATCAGACTACAAGATGCAAAGGGTGCATGGGCCGAAGAGCTTCCTCAAGTCTTGTGGGGATATTAGATAAATCTCTATTCAACAACCGAAAAATCTCCATTCTGACTTGCTTACAGCATAGAAGCCATGATTCTCATAGGGGGCAACGAAGAAAGTCCAAGGGTTAGATTCTACAATGAAGTGGAAAACATCCAAGCTCAAATGGAAGAACTCGATCTCCTTCTAGAAATTCGAGATCAAGCCCGGATAAGGGAGAAAGCATTGAACAAAAGAATGACCACAAGGTATAACAAGAAAGTCATCAGAAGAAACTTTTCCATTAACGACCACATATTGATCCGATATGACATCGGCATACAGAAGTCGGGCGAAGAAAAGTTGGCTGCAAACTGGAAAGGACCTTATAAGATCATTCAAGTCTTGGGAAAGTGTTACTTCAAAGTGTCTGACCTACAAAGAAACGAACTCCCAAGGTTATGGCACACATGTAACATAAAAAGGTACTACAGTTAGAAAGCGAACCTTGTTTCTTGATGTACTTTTTTTTTTTTTGAATTCATGGTTTTTTCTCAAAAAGGATTTTCCTTGAGGGGATTTTAACGAGGCAACATAACAAGGGCTAGAAGTTAGACGTAAAGAAAACTCTTAGTAGCAAATAACACTTGTAAATTATTTTCATTAATGATCATTTATTCTTTATTCCATTGATTGTTCTACCACACGTACTAATTTAAGCTCGAAAAAATGTAAAAATTATTGTCCGACCTAGATGGTCGGCAAGATGAAGCGACAAGGTCCAAATTAGTGTACGAAGTTATATAAGCAGATCGTGGCCTAACTTCATTAAAGCTACTTAAAAGAAAGTTAGTAAAAAATGCGAGTCTAAAATGAATCACAGAAGTAACTTTATAAAATCGACTATTTAAAGTCGGTACTTAACTAATAAAATTTCCCGACTAAGGAAACACATAGTTTCGACCTCGTAAAAGAGTGATCCAACTAAGTATTCAACCTCCACCGGCCGACACCACCAAAACAAATTATTCGACTAAATCAAGTTCAAAAGAGAGTCATCAATAACTTGTCAAAATTTTATCTAAGTCACAAAGCTACAGCAACTCAAACAAATAAAGCGAAGACATTAAAAATATATTTTGTTAAGTCACATAAAAGTTTCCATAAAATAAATTGTGGAAAAAGTTTCCGACGAGCCCAAACAAAAACAAAATATCCATCAACATCTATTACAAAATAGTTTGTTTAAAGACCCATAAACTGGGCCAGAGAATATCAATAAGTTTGTGAGAATAAACTAAGAACATTCTTGTTCACCAGTGGTTAGATCAGCAGCACCTTCATCTTGAGTCGCAGGGAGAGCCTCAGCCAAAGGGTTTGAAGAAGAGGGAAGATCTTCATCCATCCGAGTCGGAAAGCTCTAAGAGATCTCCTCAGTTCGGGCATCTGACGTCTTTGGGTCTCCTGAAGGACTATCATCGTCCATGGGAAGGACTATTTTCCCATCAATCACAACCTTCTCTGAATCAATAGAAGAAAGGTCCACGTCGGGAGCAATAACCTGGAACTGAGCTTTCAAGTTCTCAGTGATTTCATCCATACCTCAGGCCACTGACTCCACAAAGGTGGCATAATCCTCCTTCAACTTGGCGACCTCATCCTTCAAATCTAATTTTTCCCCGAAGACCCGACTATAACTCTCCTCGGCTTTCTTTTTCAAACCCTCTGCCATGGCACACGTAGCCTCAGATTGCTTCTCTCTCTCTCTCTCTCTCTCTCTCTCTCTCTCTCTCTCTCAAGAGAGAGAGAAAGAGAGAGACTTTGACAGATTGGAAATAAGAGCTTCCTTCTCCTTATCCAACTCCTCCTTAACCTCCTTCAAAGATGCCACCTCAGCTCTAAAGTCGGTCAAAACTCACTGAGTGACACCAAGGGGAGTCTCCTCAAGTTGTTTAACAAAGCAGGGCAAATCCGAGCCGTCCGTATACCTCCTCGAGCCAACACAAGAAGATGATTTTTATGGAAACATCATCCATGCTTATAAAATTATGGGGAAGGATGTGCTCCTCAAAATAGGCTACAATGTTAAAACCTTGGTCACACAACTACCAGATTCAAAAGAGGAAGTTGTGTGTTTTTTGGAACTCGGCTCGAGAAAAGGGGGGCACATGAGGAGTAGTTTGAATGTTGGACCCAGTAGGAGGAATAAGAGGAGGAGGTGAAGGTTCAGGAAGAACCTTAATTTGAATGTTTGACGAATACTTTTCAAAGCGCCCAATCCATTAGTCATTCTTGTTACAAAACCAGAAACGAAATCCAGGTTATATAAACTTAATAAATACAAGAGGATATTACAAAATGCAAAGGATTACTACCTAGCTTGGTAAGAACGTAACTCAACTTTCCTAACATAAATTTTTTTGTGTCAAGGTTAGGAGCTTGACTTCAACACTCTTGGAACAGGGCCACTATACACTCCTCTACTTCATCTAAGTCCTCAAGATTGTATTTAATAATATTTGGGAACTCTTCCTAGTACAGACTAAAAATGGCTTCATCTTTTTCACTCAGAAAGAAAGGTTGTACACCCTATGCAGATCAAATCTTGAAAAAATAATTTTTAAAATTATGAAAAGAATCTTCAAAAATACAGAAAACTTTCCTACCTTGAACAGCTCAAAAAGAAATCCAGCCTTATTTTTTTGGAACTAAATGGTTTGGCGAGTTGAAACAGATAAAAAAAATTTTAGAGGATAGTGGCAGATTAAGCTCTCGACTTATTAGTTGATAAATTTTCATAAAACCCCAAGAATTGAGATGAAGTTGAGAAGAGAAACTTTACAGAGATGGAGAATTTCAAACTCAAAATTAGAAAAGGGGAGACTCCCCCTCAACTTAGTAAAAAAACACTCATACACATACATGAAATGACATTCAGACTTGTCAAGTCGGAAAAAGCAAAATCTCTCCTCAGGGTCAGGAATCACAATCTCATGCTTATCCTCACCCCCTCAATCTTTACATAGCCTATGTTGTCTACGGAAAGTTTCGACGTACTCATTATCGACTACGGGGACAATAGAAAAAATAGTAATATCTACTCAGTCTAAGTTGGACAGAACCTTAGAAGACATGTTGAGTATTACTGAGCGAGACATAGAAAGCTATACCTACAAAACAGCAAAAGAAAATCATCACTACAAGTCAGAACACCAGGAACAACAATGTAAATATTCAAACAGTTTGCAAGAAGTCGGCTTATCTTCAACAAAATGGAAGAAACCACCATGACTACTAAACCCTCTGAAGGACAAAGCGATTAATCCATCCTATTGGAATTTGAAATGGTGCCGTTATCAGAACAAAAAATAGCACTATTTGCGGGCATGAAACAAAGCCCACATTCAACGCGAATTCATAAACAGGGGAATAACTTTCAAAGAAAGAAAAAGAACACAGATTATTACTATAAAACAACTAGGAAAATTACTGCAAGAAATTATTTTTTGCACAAACATAAAAAATGATAGTATCAAAAACACATCATCCAGCAAGAAAACATGGTTGCAGAAAATAAAAATAACGAAGGAAAAACCAACCTTGATTGAGGATCGAGTAACGGAATACACACAACAGCAAAGCACGAACGTTCCAAAAGCCTTCAAGCAAGCACAAACGAATATTCCAAATAGAATTCCAAGATAGAGAAATCTTGAGAAGAAGATGGGGTCACAATAAGGAAAACAAAAAGACTTAAGAGGGAAAGAGGGAAAAGGTTCCAGAAGAAGAAGCAAAAAGAAGAAAGAGAAAAAGGTTTGAGTATATATAAGATTCTAGGGGCAAAACAATAAAGTCATCCCTCCCATTTAATAATGTGCACGGTTACCAAAGTAATCGAAAGAAACGTGCAAATGATTACGAAAGGACTCAATATTTCAGTTCTATAAAACATGTTGAGTATCCAACTTGACCTTATGAAAGGCGATTTACCCGACGTGATGGAGATCTAGCTTGATCTCTAAAAATGCTTGAGTCCGATCCAACGAAGTTCGGCCTCAAGCAGGAGCACTGTTCATACCTTGACCCACTACTTAGCTAGACCCAAAATGAATAAAGCCCAATCTACAGACATCGAGCGAATCAGCTCTCACCCGACCTCATGAAGGTCGGTCACAACAATACAGGTGCAAATCTACTTATCTAAACAAGTAACCGACTCCTACAGTTTTCCCTATCCCTCTAGAAAGAAAATCTTAACAACCTTCCTAACCAAAGGAAAATATCTACCCACCACCAAAAGGTGGAACCACTCTAAAAAATTATTATTGACTCCATATCTACACTTATAAATATCGTGACACCCTCAGGTATAATTCGAATCCAATCTACTAAAAACCTGCCTAAAACCCTTACTAATTTAAATATCAGAGTCCCTTGTAGGTATCACCCCCCGCCTCCTCATGAGGAACTCGGACAACGGCACTTCGACACCAGTAGACGTCGGACGCTGCCCCAAAAGGAGTTTGGACTTCATGTTCAGGCGCAAAGCAACCTAGTTTTAGGTTACTCTCAGAATAGTTTGGAAGTTCAATTTTTATTTATTTCACAATTAGATATTTATTTTTGGGTAAAGTATACTTTTTGTCCCTAAAATTTACTAAAATTTTTAAAAATACCCCTAAGTTTCAATTTGTTTCAATTTTGTTTCACAAATTTTTTATTTACATCAATTCTACCCCTAAGAATTAACAATGTTCAAATCACTAACAGACGTTAGTGACATGGCAAAAAATGGGTTCTAATGTGGCAACTGGTATTTGAGTCATTTAAAAAAATTAAACAGTAAAAATCCCAACCTAAACCCTAAACTTCTTCTTCTTCTTCTCTCTATAAAAACAAGGAAGAAACCCTAACCCATGACTTCCCAAGGCTCTACATCATCACAAAAAAAAAAAATAGTAGGCGACGACGAATACTTACATGCAGCTGTAGTGAACCCCCTATATTGAGATAGTCGAAGACACTAGAGAATTTCGGTCGGAGATTTTGGGGTTGCGTATACTATGATGTAAGTTTCAGTGCTTTTATTTTGATATGTCTTCATGGGTTTATTCAAGTATTTTTTTTTATGTTGCATATTGGAAAGGAGTGCACTTTCTTTGCTTGCGTACATGGAGTTACAAAAACACAAGAGGCTGACGTTGCAAGATTGAAGATGAGGATTTCTACCTTAAAAGCTAAATTAGCTTATGCTAAATGGAAACTGTTTGTGGGTGTCATCTTTGGTGTTGTAGGTTGGTTTATGGTGCTTTTTATATTTTATTTGTGGGTGAATGATGAAACCTATTTGAGGTTTGGGTATTGATACGTCTAGAACTGTTGAAATTAGCAGAAGTAATAGTAGTGGGGGCATTTGTAATCAGTTTTAAAAGTGTAATCAACTCAAATACTCCTAAAAGGATTAAAATAGTTTGAATTTAAAATTGGCATTAACACACTATTGTCACCAATTATCTTAGATAATACAAATAAACTCAAGTAATGAGAGACGATCTTAACAGTGCATTAATAAAAAATGCATAAAAAGCCATTATATTAGTCATTATCAAAAAATAACATAAGTCATTATCAAGATGATCCCTTAATAACATAAATCATAACCAAGATGATCACTAATTAACAAAAGTCATAATCAAAGTGATCCCTAAATAACATAAGTCATTGGCAAAATAATTCAATAATAAAGAACTCCATAATACTCCATCTATCTTTGTCACACCAATCAACTGTTGTCATCTAACCATCAATCTACTCAATTTTACCCTTTACCACTACAAAATCTATCCATGTGATGAACCCTAATACTGAAATCATTCATTCCTACCATTATAAAAAAATTTTCAAAACAAAGTAACTAATCATTCAAAAAAAAAATAGAGCATGCCCACACGTGACATTTTCATAAAAACAGAGCATTATCAACTGAAACCCTTAATTCCTCACTGCAATAAAATCCTAAATATCAATCAAAAGTGATAAAAACAACCTAAACCCTAATCGTTCAAACAATGCATTTTTAGAATGAAATGGTTGCCTACCTCGTTAGAAATCTTGATCAGAATGGCGCTACCTCGACCTCTCATAATGGTTGTTTCGTTGGCGATCGGTAGCTGGCTGGCTACGTAGGTGTCTCCCTTGTCTCGCAATCGGCGTTCTACTCCATCTTTCTCGCCATCTGCTCCTCGCTGGCGATGAAGGTCTCTGCTCCCTCGTTGTCAAAGAATGAACGGTGTAACAGTTACTCTGAACCCTAGTTAAGAATCGTCGCTCAGTGTCGACGACGTTGCCACCTGCGTCCTCCTGCAACGTCGTCGCTGCGGATTGAAGAGAATGACGCGACGTTCTCCTTCCTCCAAGTCTGTTCGTGTTCGTGTGACTATGTTCTCTGGCTTTGTTTTCTTCGTGGCTAGGGAGAGAAAATCTGATAAATCATTTGAAAAAGGAGAGACAAATGGTTACTCACACAAGGGTATTTTGGGCATTTCACTCTCCTTGTCACATCAGACACCTTATTTTGCCATATCACTAACATCTATTAATGATTTGAACGAGGTTAACTAAAAGAGCAGAATTGATGTGAATCGAAAATTTTTAAAATAAAATTAAAACAAATTAAAATTTATGGATATTTTTAAAATTTTTAGTAAATTTTAGGAACAAAAAATATACTTTATATTTTATTTTTTCAAATAATTTGTGTCAACAAAATTACTAATAACTATTAGTGGTGGAATACCTAATTTAAATTCTTCGGCACTAGGTGTCTAACACCAAATAATTAAAAGGGGAAAAAGAACTTGATGCACTGAAAAGAATTTATTATTATTATAGTTTTCAATCATATACAAAAGGCAAATGAAATCCATAAACTGCATAAAGTCAATAGACCATTATTGGCTGATGAAAGATTGTTGTTGTTGTTGAAAGAGTTTGCTAAGCAGGATTTTCTCTTCATCATGAATTCAGCATGGAATTGCTTATGCATCATAATAATGTATCCAAAACGCAATCGAAAATTGAACACCGTGAACCATGCAATTACTTGCACTCAAGTCATGTTTATAAACTGAAATTACCAAAATAATCATATTATATATATATTTTTAGAGTTAATATTTAAATTGGTGTCTGTCTTAATTTTCTCCTTATAAAATATTTAAAATCCTTATTTCAATTTTACTTAAGGTTTTTAAAAGCATTTTAGAAAGCAAATTGAGATTAAAAACAATTTTCAATTGTCACATTAGATAATCATTAAAGAGTCCAACGTGACCATTATTAATTTATCTCAATATAGCACTAAAAAGTAAAAACATAATTAAAAACTAATAGTGAGTCACAGAGATTAAGTTATAGCTAGAATCAAATTGAATAAATTGAAAATTTAAAAAAATCATATTGAGCTACCAATATAACTTAAAGAACCAATATGAGAATTAGGTCTATGTTTATATAACTCCAAGTTATTATTAGCATAAGGAAAATATATATTCTGCCCAAAACTAAACGAGCAAGTGTTATTAACTTATTATTATAATAATATTTAAAAAAAAGTTAAGATAACAGACCAACCAAGAATATGAATCTCAATATATATTGTGTGTAGTGCGAGTCCTTTAATTTTCTTTAGATTCTCTGCGTTCTCTACAAGCTACTTTCACTGAATAAAAGGCCAGAGAGAATTGTTGAATTTGAAAGAGTTATAGAGCATAGAAGAAGCTACTACAATTAATGGAGGCTTCGCATTCTGTTAAGGTTATAACGGTGTCACAGGACGGAAAAGGAGACTACCGGACGGTGCAGGAGGCGATCGATGCGGTGCCGGTAGGCAACACTCGCCGGACGGTGATCCGGGTGGCCCCGGGAATCTACAGGCAGCCTGTTTATGTGGCGAAGACAAAGAGGTTCATCACGCTTGCCGGCATATTTCTTGAGGACACTGTTCTCACATGGAATAACACTGCTACAAGAATCCAACACCCCAAAGTAATGTTTTTATTTTTTATTTTAATTTTTTTCAAAGTCAGGAGTCTCGAACAGACGACCTCTACATGAATATAGAAAGACTATATCATTTAAGCTATAATTCGTTGGCAGTTTATATTTTTATTTGGTGCATGTAATCATGTGTTATATAATAAATGTATATCCGTACATTTTTTTTTTCTAAATGAAGTCTAACCAAATTGAATAATAAAATTTGAGTGAGTGACAAATAAAAATAGATTTAGAGAATTTTACTTTAGAGAGGAAAGTGTGATCTTTTACCTTGAATAGTTCCTCTTTCATATTTTTTTTTTGTCTCACTTATAAAATTAATGATGAAAGGTCACACTTTACTCTCTAAAGTGAAATTCAAACTTTAGAAGATTCAAATCCAATAAAAATAATGAGAATAATTTTTATTGATGCTCGATTAAATTAGTTGGATTTAGTTGACAACAAAATTTGTACCTATATATATAGCATTACTCATGCTATATATTTTTTGAGTGAACATTCAAATTAGCTCTATCAATAAAATAAATAAATAACTCTCCAAAAATTTTAAGGCACATTAAAATTGTCCCTCAAATAAGCTTTATTGATGCATATTTTCATTTCAATATAGTATTTATTAAATATTATTCATATTTATGCTCTACATAATATGATTCAGTATACATATAATTAATTATATCTTATCACATAAATAAAAATAAATAATTTTATAACTTTAAAAGTCATTTAAACGTATGAATCTAATTAAATGATTATGATTGTTTTACATTATCATTGCATAAAAAATTAAACTCACACAATAGTAATTAAGAATAATAACAATTTAGCAAACAGTTTGGAGATTAAATCTTAATCGACACATTAAACTTAGGGCAGTAACATAGATACTAGGGATATCAACTATATACTTGTTGGGACATATTTGAATGTCATGCATCCAACAAATCCGTACTATGAGGTTGCAGGGTGAAAAGGTGATAGGAGGAGGAACGTTTGGTTGTGGCAGCACCATTGTGGAAGGTGAAGACTTCATTGCTGAGAACATTACCTTCGAGAATTCTTCCCCTCAGGTAATCACTTTCCTCTGCTTTTAACGAGTAAACTTTTTATCTGAATTTGAATAGAATTTTAATTATAAATATGAAGTTAGTTTGTTTATTATGAAATTTGATTATAATTTATAACAAAAGTGTGAGGTTGTTTTTGGTGGAAGGAAGGGTTCAGGGCAAGCTGTGGCTATGAGAGTAACAGCTGATCGATGTGCTTTCTATAATTGCAGGTTCCTTGGATGGCAGGTCTCTTCACTCTTTTATTTAACTAGTACTTTATACTTTACAAGGTTCTTTATATTTTTTTTTCTTTTTCAAAATTTTGTTTTCTAGTCAAGTTCACATGTTATATTTTTTTTTAATAAAGTATATTTTGTCGATAAAATTTGCTAAAAGTATTAAAAATTTTCAATTTATATCAAATATACTCCTAGCAATAATAATTTTACAAGAATAATATTTAACACAAGCAAATAAATATAATTGTCATGTATTATTATTTGATTGGTCTTAAATTTTTTGAAAAAATAACTCTCAGAGATATATTTGATGCAAATAAAAAAACTTTAGGATAAAATTAAAACAAATAAAATTTGGGAGTATTTTTAAAATTTTTGACAAATTTTAAAAATAAAAATTGTATTTTACCCTATTTTTTTTTAAGAGAGGTTGATTCGTATTTGTAAGTAGAAAATTTTTCATTGATAGAATTAGAACCAATGCTAATGTGTTCTTAAAAAAAAAGAATGCAATATTCTCTAAGAATTAATTTATTATTAAAAGTAAAAGAAGAAGGAAAAATAAAAAAATAAAATATCTTAAATCCTAAATTCTAAATTTTAAAAACTAAATCTTAAATTTTAAATTCTAAATCATAAATCTAAATTATTAATATAAAATATAATAAAAAAAATTAATATTTATTTAATTAACAAGAAATGAACGGTTCATAAAAAGCTTTAAGAATAAGTAAAAAATTAATCCTACTATAATGTGATTCTTAATTTGAACAGAATTATCTTCTATAAATTAAAAGATATTTATGACTCAAAAATAAAATAAAATCATGCTACTATTCATTAACCTCACTCTTATCATATTTTCTTAGAGTATCTTACATGGTTCTTTGTACATGTTGATATGCTTAATTAGGGAGAAAAAAGAATTGATAATTCTCAAATAATCCATCTTTTACTTAAGATACAAAATTCTTTGTAAAAATCCTAAAGTAATTTCATTGTGGGAGGTGGTCTTTTTATTATTAATAGTTGATTGAACTATTGACCCTTTAATTTATAGCCTGTTTTTTTGCTGAAATAATTATAACAACTTGAATTAAAAAAGTGGAATAAATTAATGATTTTGTGTCATAATTATGATGCAGGACACACTGTATTTACATTATGGCAAACAATATTTTAGAGATTGCTACATTGAAGGAAGTGTGGACTTCATTTTTGGCAATAGCACTGCCCTCTTGGAGCATTGTCATATCCACTGCAAATCCCAAGGCTTCATAACAGCACAGAGCAGAAAATCTCCACATGAAACAACTGGTTTTGTGTTCCAAAGGTGTGTGAATTGTGATCATTCTCATCTATCTTTCTTTCTTTTGGTTTTGCAATATTTTTCACTAGAAGTTCTAAAAATTTTACTTGGGAAATAGGGTTAGTTTCCTTTCCTTTCCTTTCCTACACTTTATCATGTTTTCCATAGAATAATGCAAATTGTGTTTTAACTTGAATACTTTAGGTTAATACTTAAATTCGTCTTCGAAAGATTATTCATTTTTTTAAATCAGTCCATTACAAAATAAATTAGTTATATTAATCTTTAAAAAATACAACTATAAGTCAAATTGATTTTTCTGTCACTTAGATAATAATATGTCACATTAAATGTCACGTGACATAATGACAAGACAGATCAATACCATCTGTCAAAATAATCGTGTAATGTATCAATATCAATGACATGTGACATGTCATTTAATATGTCATAGATTTATATAGAGTTAAATTAGTCTCCAAACAATTTTGTCAAATATAAAGTAACATTCTTATGATAGCGTTTGTTTTGAGGTACTGAGACAGAGACTGAGAGACTGAGACTCAGTATCATATTTGTTGGTTCAGAGACTGGTACTAAAATTTTTGTCTCTGTCTCTAAAATTTCAGTATTTTAGTACCTCCAAAAAACAGGGACACAGGGGACTAAAATTTTTAGAGATGGAGACTGAAATTTTAATAACATTTTATACCTAAAATATCCTCATTTCAATTAATTAATTCTAGTTTTACCCTTTGTACAAATTAAATTAGAGTTTTATTCTTATTTCAATTTCTGTCTCCCACTTTGCACCAAATAGAATACTGAGATTTATTTCAATTTCTATTTCTTAATCTCTGTCTTTCAGTCTCAGTCTTTTCGTCTCTGTCTCTCCACCAAACGCTACCTATATGAACATAATTTGACTACTATCATATAATCTACTTCAATACTAATATGATAGTCTCATATTCAAAGCAAGGTCTAGACCCTTTAAAAGCCCCACAAAGTTCCACTTGATGAGTTATAGAGCAGCAGCATTCTTAAAGAGACTAAATAATTTAGCTGAGTTTTGGTTGTAATCCTTTTAAGTTGATGAAATATTTGCATGGCAGATGTGTTATCACAGGTAATGGGGGAAGGGAATATGCATATCTTGGAAGACCATGGGGACCCTTTGCAAGAGTGGTCTTTGCATTCACTTATATGGATCCATGTATACAACTTGCTGGTTGGAACAATTGGGGTAATGCTGACAATGAGAAAACTGCTTGCTTTTTTGAATACAGGTTCTTCTCTTCTTTAAGCCCTTTCATTTACTCATATTTAATTTTACAAATATGCTATGTGCATATAAAAAATTAGTCACTAAATTAATTATATTATATATTTGTATATAAATGTGGTGTTAATTTATTTTTAATTTATATTTTATATTTTAATATATATTCTATATGAGTAGTTAATTTGGTGGTAAATTTTTTATGTATATATAATATTATTGTTAATTTTTATAATGTTAGGTATGTCCAAAGAGTTAATTTTCATTTGTATACTCATTTTTGCATCCTTATGTTACAATAAACATAGTCACAAATTTCCTTTATACAAAAATAATAGCTAAAAATAATTAAATAATCTGATATGTTTGATTAAAAATAGTAGTATTAACTATCATTTTTATGGTAAAAATATTTTCATTTGGATGACCTATAAAATCCTCTATCAAAAAAGAAAAACTAAATACAATCTAAATTGTCGCATATATATATGACTAATATGTCTTAGTTGCAACCGTTTACAAAATATTTATGACCTAGTAAATTAAAATTTCAAAAATTTTCAATATTAGTTAAGTTGGTCCTCCCTTGTACAGAATAAGAGATATCCATCTATTTTATTTTGTACTTTTTCTAGGGATCAAATTAATATTTGAATGCGATACAGGTGTTTCGGGCCGGGTTATTGCCGATCAAAACGGGTCAAATGGGCCAGAGAAGAAGCAGAACAGTTCTTGCTTCATAGCTTCATTGATCCAGAAGCAAATAAACCTTGGCTTGCTCAAAGAATGGCTTTCAAGGTTCCATATTTTGCTTAGAAATAACAATATCACTGATGAGGACAACACTTTTTTGACATGAGACTATCTCAAATACTTGAATAAGTATCTTGAATTTTGAAGTGCTTATCAATCTCAATTCCACATATAAAACAAAATATCATATTTGACTAATTTTATGGTGCCTTTCACTTGGTATTTAACATTGAGTTCGGCTAAATAGACAACGGCGGATGCGAACAACGTGAACAATGAGCTACACTTTCAGGCTCAATAACCATAAAAAAGCATCCCAACTTAATTACCCATCTTTATTTTCACTCTTACCTTTTACCTTCACTAAACCCTAATTTCATCCTTCCGAGCGTCGTTTCCTCTTGTACTGTTGCCAACCGTCGCTGGTCACGAAGCTTCTTTGCACCGCTGCCACTATGCATCTACAGTGCGCTACTGCCGCCACCTACATGGTTTGCCGTTGTTGCCCAACACCGCATCGCTGCCTCTCCCTCCACGCCGCGTCTCTTCCTCTTCCCTCGTGCGCTGCTGCTCATTAGCTTTTGAAGCCCACAAAGCGCGTGCCTCTTCCTCTACCTTGCAGCACCAAATCTTTGTTCCGCCACTATTCCGACAATGCATCTCTGACCAAGCCTCCACGCCGTGCTGTCGAGTCTCCCTGCCTTTCACCGTGCGTCGTTGGTCTTCGTTCACTCCATTAGTATACAATAGGTTAGTATATAGTTAGGGTTTTATATTAAAGAGAATGTTTCTTTCCTCGTTAAACTGGTTGCTCTTTTTATATGCCATGGATGTTTCTTTTTATATACTGGATGTTTCTTTCCTATGTATATCGAATATAGGATGTTTCTTTTCGTATACATTGGGATATTTCTTTTTTCGCTATACTAGATTTTTTTTAACACGCACCTCGCGTTAAAGCTCTCTCCGGTAGTGGCGGCGACGGCGACGGCAAACTGTAGAGGCAGAGACGGGACATGGTGTGAAGATGTGTTTAGAAGAAGTTAAATTGTCTAATCCTAGTTATTCAAATTCAAAAATCTGATTATTCATAATTAAGTAAAATTTTGATTTTTGAAATTAATTTAATATTTTTTTAATCCGTTGTTTATATTATTCACAATAAGCGTTGTGTCCTTATACTTTCTTCTAAACATTTGTCTAATTTATATTTTATAATAAATTTAAAATTATTTATTTATTTATTTTACAATTAGACAATAATTTTAGGTACAGTAGGAAACATGTATTTATTGGTGATCTCAATTTAGTGAGTAACTTTACGCTTCTATGCACGTTTTTTATTTAAACATTTTATCAAACACTAAAAAGTAGGAAAAACTATCATTTGTATCCATGAATTTTGCGAACGCTGACAAAAATACCCATCAAACAAGAAAACTAACGTTGTACCCATGAAAAATGGATTTCGTGTGACAATAGTACCCAAACCATGATTTTTCGTTGACTTTTTAATAAAATTTCCAAATTACCCCTTCTATCTTCTTCCCCAAATTCCAAATTTCACAACCCTCATCTTTCGTCTTCCTCTGCCACCGCCAGTTACCATTCCCTTAAGACCCAAGCACCTGATGTCTTCCTCCAACCTTTATCCTCAACCTCCATCTCTCTTTATTTCAATCCTAATTTGTTCTCCAAATCTAAATCTAAATCAACTTTAACATCATTACCCTTGTTGTTTCTTTCTTCTTCGGATGCAACAACAACACTAAGAAAGCACACCCTTGTCAAACTCTTCAACCTCTTCAACCTGAATATTGTTGTTCTTCTTATTCGAAAGCAATAAGTAGTAGAATTCAACAACCAGAGCCAACAAGAGACCGGCGGTCACGTTCTCTTTCCAACGGTGACTCCAAACATTGCTCAGCGTCGTCGATCTGTAGAAAAAGGGGCTGCTGTTAGAGTATCTTCATGCCATTTGGTGGACTGATATTCACATCGCAACTGCTGTTGCTGCTCAGGCTAGGCTTCCGAGGCCACCGCAGAACCCTCTGAAAGGTTGTGGTGGTAGTAACATTATTATTGAAGGATCTTGTTTCACTTTGAGTACTGGAGAACAAGGAGGGATGATGGTAGAGGGGTACATTGATGAGGATGAGCTTCTGAACATGCCGAGTATGATCGAAGAGATGGCCAGGGGAATGCAGGGTGAAGAAGGACCCACACTCCCAAGCTCACCTTCGACGACGACATCATCAGCAAGTGCTGCTCCTCCGGTGAGTTCCCAGTGAAGCTTCTCCTCTGCAACAAATGCGACCGAGGCTATCACATCTTCTATCTCCGACCTATCCTTCCTTCCGTTTCCAAAGGCTCTTGGGTCTGCGCCTCTTATTCTCACAGTGACACCAAGAAACCAAAATGTATGTTTCTTTTGTTAATTTCAAACTTTTTTTTCTTTTTCTATACTAGATCTACAAATCCATAATATTTGAACAATAACCTCAGATAATTAATAATCCACAATTTTTAATCTTTTTTATTTTTTGGTGGCTGGTAGCAGTAGAGGAAAACGAATGATGAGGGTTGTGAAATTTGGAATTTGGGGAAGAAGATAGAAGGGGTAATTTGAAAATTTTATTAAAAAGTCAACGAAAAATCACGGTTTGGATACTATTGTCACACGGAACTCATCTTTCATGGGTACAACATTAGTTTTCTTGTTTGATGGGTACTTTTATCAGCGTTCGCAAAATTCATGGGTACAAATGGTAGTTTTTCCCTAAAAAGTATTTGAGGTTAAAAAACGAATGATGATTATGCATGTTGGTTAATGATTTGACGAGACAATGATGGAATGCATGTGATGCAAAAACTTGAACTGAGGTTTTAGGATTAAGTATTTTTTTCGTTCATAATGTCTTGGGTCAAAATTTAAATAGTCTTCAATTTTTTTTATTAATATCATTCTCAACGTTTCAAAACATTATAAAATCATCTTTTTTCTAATTCTTAGGTCAAAATACTCATCATCATCTTCTCTTTTCCTCGTTCTCCTCACTCCAATGTTCACCTCACTTTACTACTTACATCACATCTACTGCCATTTACATTGCTATAATTTCATTTTTCACTCACCACCACACCTGTCAACAATATTCATTCACTATTGCTCCCCGTAGTAAAATTGGAAGCAAGAGAGGGGAAAAAATTTGGAAGGAGAAAAAAGAGGGCATGATGAAGAGGAAAGTCGATGTTGTCGCTAATTTATGAGAGAGAGAGAGAGAGAGAGAGAGAGAGAGAGAGAGAGAGAGAGAGAGAGAGAGAGAGAGAGAGAGAGAGAGATTGCTGCTGCTGCTGCCATTGGGTCACTGTTGCCACTGGAGCCAGCTCAGTGTAGGTATTATGTATCCCTTCCATCATCGTCATCAACAATAACAACTCTCCCTACTCAAAACTTCACCACTCCACCTCGGTCCTGTTTGTCATCGCTGTAAGAACGGATGGAGTCATCACCCAAGGAGAATGTCAGCGAGCAGTGGTGTCCTTTTTCGCTGGCGATTCCTGCTTTTTCTTCTTCTTCTCCTCTTTTTCCTCTTCATTCTACATCTCTTCCTCTGTTCTTTTCTTCATTTTTTGTTCTCTTTTCCTTTTTGTTTGTGCATTTCATTTGTGGTTGCTGAAAGCAAAAAAAAGAATGAGGACAGAGAGTGAATTTGAGGTTAAGAATATTTTGGTCCAAAAATTAGAAAAATTATGATTTTATAACTTTTTGTAACGTTAAAAATGATATTAATAAAAAAAATCGGAGACAATTTTAATTTTAACCCAAGATGTTAAAGACAAAAAATACTCAACCTATCGTTTTAAGAAATTAGTAAAAATACTCTATAAAAAAGTATGTGTCAAATTAATCTTTTAAATTGACTCTAACTTTTAGAAAATTAAATTAATGAATATAATTTTTGAATGACGATTTTAATTATTAACATCAAATTATATTCCTTTTGTTTAGAATGAATTTATTTCAAAGACCATCGGAATATATTTTCGTATATTAATGATGATGAAATTTAAATTTAAGACTTCGTCTTTGTTATTACCAGAACTCTTTATTATTAGATAAATTTAATATTTAGAGATAAAGAGAAATAAAAAAAATAAAAGATATCAATAATAAAAAAGAGAAACAGAGAGATTTTTTTCTTAGTAGTGACAACATAACTCTAAGACAAAAAATATTACGACACAATTCCGTTTAAATACAATCAAATTGTCTTAGCCAAAGGTTTTTTTTTTTTTTCTCCTTTATATCTTTTTCTACAATTATACGTATTTTTTTGAATTTCTAAAGGATGATATCTAAATACAGCCTAAATGAGTTTTTTTTATTCATTAAGCAATAAATATTATAATTTGACTTAATTGCTCATGATGAATTGTAACTTAATCTTAATTATCATTCATTCTTAGTTCACAACAGCCAATCTTATTAATCATGAGTCATGACTTAATGATCAAACAGTTACAAAATATGAATGATATTCATCAATTTAATATTTACATAAAGTACTTTTTACCACTCAACAAAGCAAATTTATCATCAAATTCTATAAACTACATCTCATATCTTATGTTTTTATGCTCTTATTTCTGGCATTTTTTATTCATAAAATTATTATATCTCATAAAAGGATCTTTTGTAGATAAATTTCTATATATTTTTAGTTCAACTCCGACCACAATTATTAAAGAGCTTTCAACCAAGACTTGTCAATCGAGTTATAGTTTAAAATCACTACTTCACTTTAATTATGTGTTATATGAAAAAAATTTCAAACAACGAATTAAATCATCGAAGGACTATATGTTAAAAAAGATGTTACCAACGCTAAAACATCTTATTTCTAACATTCTATATTCATAAAATTATTATACTTCTTAAATATTTATTAACTTAAATATCAGAGTATTTTTTATAAATACATTTCTTTTTTTTTTTCTGTTTAATTCCAAGCACAACTATTGAAAAAATTCCGACAAAAAACTCTCTAACTGTATTGTATATTGGAGCCACCACTTTACTTTAAATATGTGCTCTACAAAAAACTTTGTAACAACGAACCACATCTTTAATGAAATACACGGCGAAAAGATATTACCAGCACCGAATATTTTTCCTTATGTATATTAATGTATCATTTTTTTTCAGAATTTAATGCATAAAAGAGTTGGATTTATTTTGATACCTGTTACGGATCCAGCCCACGGATCCTATACCCGGAACGGTCCCCGAATCCGGTTACTCGGGTTCGACCAGCTTCGCCCTTCCAGAAGGCCCGGAACCGGCCCACTAGAGTTCCTAACCAACTTTCGAATTCAAACGTCTCCCTTATCTTAGCCAAATAAGATAAGATAAGATATTCATCATCACCTATAAATAGAGGACCTAGGTCCCTCCAGGTATTCACTCATTCCTCACACTTTACACCTCTCAGATCCATTCTGACTTGAGCGTCGGAGTGTCTTTGCAGGTACCTCTCCCCATCGCTCCAGTCAAGCAATCAAGCATCCGCCTCAACCCACAAGTTCCCGATCCATCCCTCAATCCGTACCAGAGACATCTTGTACATTGGCGCCGTCTGTGGGGAACTTGCGCCGACTAGAGTCGGAATGGGGGACGTACTCGAAGAAACCTCCTCAAGCTGAGATAACTCTCGAGCAAAGAACCCAACCCCCGAGCATCAGGAGGTCACAAACCATGGAAGGATAGCAAGCACCATCCACCATGCACAAAATAAAGAAAACGATCACATCGTCCCGGATCCGCGACACCCTGAGAAAACAGGGGACAAAGCGGCACAAATAATCCAGGATCTCTGCCTCCGAGTCCAAGAACTCGAAGGCAGACTAGCTTCCAAGGAAAGGTATAACACCGAACACGGAAGCGACGCAACCTCTAGGTCAAAATCTCGCCACGGCAGATCGCCAACACGGCGACACGATAGGAAAGATGATCGCAGCACCTCACGCGACCCCAGGCGAGAAAAGTCATCGGAACAACGGTACAGCAAAAGGCACAACCGCAGTACCTCCCGAGATCTAAGTCATCAGCGCGACTCAGATGAAGATCGGCGACACCGAGAAACCAAGCACACAAGAAATGACCACACAATAATGGGAGCTACACCTTTCACAGAAAGGATCTTAAGAGCAAAACTCCCCAAAGGTTTCGATAAACCCACCGACATGAAGTACGATGGAACCAAGGATCCCCAAGAACATCTAACGGCCTTCGAGGACAGGATGAACCTAGAATGAGCGGCTGACGCGGTCTGATGCAGGGCCTTCCCGGTGACCCTAGCCGGGCCAGCAATCAAATGGTTCAACGCCCTCCCAAACGGATCCATAGCCGGTTTCCACGACATCACACGGAAGTTCATGGCCCAGTTCACGACCAGAATCGCTAAAGCTAAACACCCCATCAGCCTGCTAGGGGTGACACAAAAACAAGACAAATCCACAAGGAAATACCTCGACCGCTTCAATGACGAATGCCTAACGGTCGACGGGCTCACGGATTCAGTCGCAAGCCTTTGCTTAACTAACGGGCTCATGAACGAAGACTTCCGCAAACACCTCACCACCAAACCAGTGTGGACCATGCACGAGATCCAGAACGTCGCCAGAGATTACATAAATGATGAGGAGGTCAGCCAGGTCGTCGCTGCCAACAAGCGACAACACACCTACATCCAACACGGCAACCCGGCGCAACGACATAACCCACCATCCAGAGAAAATCAAAGGGACCACCCCAAACCGACAAACACAAACCGACCACCAAGAATCGGCAAATTCCCTAATTACACACCCTTGACAGCACCAATTACCGAGATATACCACCAAATAGCAGATCGAGGCATCATACCGAAAGCCCGACAACTCAAAGAAAGAACGGAAGGCAACAAAACCCTTTACTGCGACTACCACCGAGGCTACGAACACATGACACAAGACTTCTTTGACCTTAAAGACGCCCTCGAACAAGCCATAAGAGACGACAAGCTCCCAGAGTTTGCCAAAATCATCAGAGAACCAAAACGTGTGGAGAGAGACAGGTCGCCAGAAAGAGAAGGGCGCAACCCAAGAACGCAAAAACAACCCCCTAGGGAAAGCCCAGAGGAAGACCCAACCATCATAGTAAACGTCATCACAGGCAAAGACATATCGGGCAAGTCAAAATCAACACTGAAAAAAGATCTCAAAGTCATGGCCATCAAGAACCAAACTCCAACCACCCTGGCCGACAATACAATAACTTTCTTACCTGAGGACTGCCAGCACGGCACCTCGGCTGAAGACGCCCCTTTCGTCATCTCAGCAAGAATCAGAACAGGACTAGTACGAAGGATATTGGTGGACACCGGTGCAGACTCAAACATCCTCTTCCGAGGAGCCTTCGACAAACTCGTGCTCCACAACGACAATCTCCAAACACATCGCAACGGTGTCACGGGACTCGGAGACAACTTCCTTAAACTGGACGGCTCAATCACCCTCCCCATCACCATAGGGATAGGTAACCAGAGGAAGACAATCCTATCCGAATTTGTGGTCCTAAAAAACTCCACCGCCTACAACGTCATTCTCGGAAGAAAGACAATCAATGACTTCTCCGCCGTCATTTTTACCAAATACCTCCTCATGAAGTTCACAACCGAAGATGGCTCCATCGGTACTATCCACGGAGACCGAGAGGTCGCAGCAGAATGCGACAACACCAGCCTAGCTCTACGGAAGAAATCCCGGGATGCGGCTGGAATTTTCCTAGCCGACTTGGACGGTCGACAAGACGGTCAACCCAGGCCAGAGCCAGAAGGCGACATGGAAAAACTACAAATAGGGCCAACCAAAGAGGAATACACCTTCATCAACAGGAACCTCCCATACGATCTTAAAGAGGATCTTTCACAACTCCTGAAACAAAATAAAGACTTGTTCGCTTTCACACCAGCCGACATGCCGGGAATACACCCCGACCTAATGTCCCACCGGCTAGCCGTGGACCCCAAAGCCAAACCTGTAGCACAAAGGAGATGAAAAATGTCACCAGACCGAGCCGCCGAGGTCAAAAGGCAAGTTAAAGCCCTACTCGAAGCCAACTTCATCAGGGAACTCCCCTACACAACCTGGCTAGCCAATGTCGTGCTAGTGAAAAAATCTAACGAGAAGTGGCGAATGTGCGTCGACTACACGGACCTCAACAAAGCCTGTCCAAAAGACGCCTTTCCCCTACCAAACATTGACGGATTAGTAGATGCCGCATCCGGCCATCGATACCTCAGCTTCATGGACGCATACTCCGGCTACAACCAGATACCGATACACCGACCCGACGAAGAAAAAACAGCATTCATCACCCCAGACGGGACATACTGCTACACAGTGATGCCCTTCGGTCTGAAAAACGCCGAAGCCACCTACCAGAGACTCATCAACAAGATATTCCAGAACTTGTCCGGAAGCAAACTAGAAGTTTACATAGACGACATGCTCGCCAAGACAGAGTCCGGCGAACAACTTGTCAGCGACCTCAAGCTGATAATGGACACCCTACGAAAACACCAAATGCGACTCAACCCAACAAAATGCGCCTTCAGAATGGAGGCGGGAAAGTTCCTCGGCTTTATGATCACGCAACGCGGAGTCGAAGCCAACCTGGAGAAATGCCGTGTCATCCTTGAAATGACAAACCCTAAGAACCTTAACGACATCCAAAAGCTCACCGGACGGCTCACTGCGCTATCCCGTTTTCTCGGAGCGTCGGCACAAAAAGCAATCCCCTTCTTTAAGCTAATGAAGAAGGGGACCCCTTTCAAGTGGGAGGCAAAATGCGAAGAAGCATTCCAACACTTCAAAAGAGTCTTGGCGGAACCGCCGGTTCTTGCCAAACCCCAAACAGGGGAAACCCTATACCTATACCTCTCTATAATGGAAGAAGCACTCGCAGCGGCACTCATCCGCGAAAATGAGAGAAAGGAACAAGAACCCATCTACTTCATAAGCAAAGTCCTACAAGACACAGAAACTCGCTACTCGCGCCTGGAAAAGCTAGCCTTCGCGCTCCTCACGGCCTCCCGACGCTTACGACAATACTTTCAGGCCCATCCCGTGACAGTCCGGACCGACCAAGCGGTCAAACAGGTGCTACAGAAGCCCGACCTAGCAGGAAGAATGCTAGCATGGTCCATCAAGCTGTCCCAGTTCCAAATCAAGTTTGAACCCAGAAACGCAATCAAAGCACAAGCCATGGCTGACTTCATCGCCGAGATGACTCCAGGAAACCCCACTCCCGAGTCATGGAAGCTACACGACGACGGCTCATCAAACGTCACCTCCGGAGGTGCAGGAGTCATACTCGAAAGCCAAAACGGGGTCATAATCGACAATCAGTACGATATGAATTCCCAGTCTCCAATAATCAAACAGAATACGAGGCCCTCCTGGCAGGCCTAGCCCTAGCCAAGGACATCGGAGCAAAAGTCCTGGAAGTAAGCACCGATTCGCAGGTAGTCAGCTCCCAAATCAACGGAGACTACCAAACGCGAGACCCTCTACTCCAACAATACCTAGCCAAGGTGAATGAACTGAAAGAAGCGTTCAACCACATCACCATACGACACGTTCCCAGAGAACGAAATGCCAGAGCAGATCTTCTCTCCAAGCTAGCCAGCACCAAACCAGGACACGGCAACAAATCGCTAATTCAGGAAATCGTTAAATCACCATCCATATCCACAATGGCTAACGCTTGCCTGACACTCTCCAGCCAAGGATCATGGACCTACCCTATCCTACAATACCTCCTCGACGGAACACTACCCGAAGACCCCAAAGAGGAGAAACGGACGAAAAGGGAAGCCGCCAACTACACGGTCGTCGCAGGACAACTGTACAAACGCGGATTCTCGCAACCCCTCCTCAAATGCGTCGAACCCGGGGACACGGAGTACATACTCCGCGAAATCCACGAAGGTTGTTGCGGCCACCATATCGGAGGAAAAACCCTTGCCCAGAAAGTCATCCGATCCGGGTACTTCTGGCCCACTGTTATCCGAGACTCCATGCAATTAGTAAAAAGTTGCGATAAATGCTAAAGGCACGCCAACATCCACTAGGCTGCCCCACACCAGCTCAGCATCATATTGGCTGAGCGGCCATTCGGCACCTGGGGAATCAACCTTGTCGGACCCTTTCCTACGGCACCCGGTCAACTACGATATCTCATTGTCGCCATAGATTATTACACTAAATGGATCGAGGCCGAGCCCCTAGCTTCCATCACGGCAACCCAATGCCGAAAATTTATCTAGAGACATATCATCACCCGATTCGGGATCCCCGAGATGGTCATCTCGGACAACGGAACCCAGTTTGCCGACAAAAAATTCAGAGAGTTCCTAGAAGGAATACATATATCCCACCGCTTCAGCTCTGTAGAACACCCCCAAACAAACGGACAGGTAGAATTCGCAAACAAAATAATTGTCAAAGGACTCAAGAAGCGACTCGACGAAGCCAAAGGACTATGGGCCGACGAACTCGGATCGGTCCTATGGTCATACTGAACAACACCCCAAACGACCACGGGGGAAACACCTTTCCGGTTAACATACGGCGTGGAGGCCGTCATCCCAGTAGAGATAGGAGACCCAAGCCTTGAAAGACGGTCGGAGGTAACGACGAGGAGGCGGCACGAGACCTCATCAATGAAGAACGAAGCATAGCTCATGTCAGAGAGCTAGCTCTAAAACAAAGAATCAGCTTAAGGTACAACCACGGCATCATCAAACGAGAATTCGCACCCGACGACCTCGTCCTACGATGAAATGATATCGGAGCCCCAACCCCAGGGGAAGAAAAACTCACCCCCAATTAGGAAGGACCATACAGAATCAAAGCCACAATCGGAAGGGGAGCATACAAGCTCGAACGACTTAACGGCGACGAAATTCCGAGGACATGGAACGCCGCCAACTTACGACGCTACTACACTTAGATTGAACTCCCTAGGTCCTCCCTTGTCTTTCTAAATTCCTTTTTAACTCATATTTTACTTCTGTACTACATTTGTTTTACTCTTTTATATTTAAAGTTTTTAAACACGGGTACTCTTTCCCGCCATAACGGAGGGTTTTAACGAGGCCCAAATAAATTCCACTGTTTTACCCTTTCCCCTTCTACCTCCCAAAACGGAATAAAGATACGGCCACAAACACCGAGAACTGATCAACCTCGGGGTCCAACACACGGATATCCCCAAACACTAACGGCCTACCAAAGGCCCCAAGTCACAACGGCTTAAACACATAAACGGCTCAAAATAAAAAGCCCGAACGGCCACATGAGTCATTAAAAAGAAAGCAAGTTATAAGCGGCCACGATGGCACAACCCAGAGTTCAAAAAACGACAAAATACACGGCCCACGGCCAACCAAATATCCGAAATAAAATAGTTTAAAACAAACTAAAATAACAAAGTTACAATTAAACTATTCAAGGTCAACAATCTGGCCATCACGGACGGTCTTGAAAGCCCCCTTCACGGACACGTCCACACCCGGAGCCAGCACCGAAGCTTGAGCCCTCATCGCTTCCTTGGTGGCCACAATCGCTCCCTTCGCGTCAGCCAGCAACTCCGATTTCTCTTTCTTCAGAGCAGCAACTTCAACCTTCAAAACCTCCAGCTCGCCAAGAATCACGGCAGCCTGAGAACCCGCATCAGAAGCCCGTTGCCGCTCCGCACTCAGTTGAGAAAGAAGTGAAGTCTCGACCTCGGAAAGGCGGAGAATCTCCACCCCAGCTTCCTCGGAAGACTTCACTGCCTTCTCTCTCGCCACCTCGGCAGCTTTGAACTGCTCTTTCCACTTAGCCACCTCAGCTTGAGATTGACGGAGCTTCTTGTCCAACAAACCGACCTGAGCCATCACTGGCTCAGCCTTCCGAACAATAACAGCAGACCGAAGGAGGGCACGGTACACCGACTTAGCCTGGAACGAAACATCACACTCATCAAAAAATGGCTCCGTTCCAGGCATCAAGTGCTGATCTATGAACCCCGAAGCATCGAAACGGCGATCCATCACAATAGGCACAACACCCTCCTCCCCAAAGGTCTCACTACTAGGATCCTCAGGCCTCTTTCTTTTCCAAGAAGCCTCGGCAGCCGTCACCACGACAACCTCAGGCGAGCTCACGGGACAAGGTGAAGCCCGAGCACCAGCCCTCACCCCCGACGAAACCACCTCCTGAGAAACGGCTCGGGAATCCGTAGTAGGGTTAGAGGCAGGGGTAGTAGGAGACGCCGATGACCCCTCCTCCCGATCCATCGCTGCCTTCAAACGCGCCAGGGAAGTCAAACCACCAGCCATCTCGACTACAAGAAATCAAAGGAAAAAACATCAAGTTACAAAATCGGAAAGACAAACATGAACAAGAAAAGAAACAAGCCACACACCAATATACGTCCGACAAGCCACATGATCCCCATAACGTCTCGAGAATTTAACGGACGCTCCCCGAACAAATGCCACAGGACATTGGCGATGTCCTTATCCTCTGAAGACAAACCATCATAGGTGACCTTAGTCAAAACCGACGGACCGGCACAGAAATTCCAATAGGTCGAAAACCGGCGCACGCCCTCTAACGACAACCAAAATAGATGATGCCCCCGGACGGGGCGCACCTTAAAGTACTCTCTCTTAAAACCATGAAAAGAGTCTTCAAACAAACCAAAAATGCGGCGATGAGGCTGAGCCCGGAACGACATATACCCTTTCTTATGCTTCCCCTCCTTAGACGGAAGAGTACATAAGAAAAGAAAAAGGAAGACAGGAACAGAAACCGGGAGATCAAGATACTGACACACAAGCTCAAAAGTTCGAACGGCTGCCCAACTATTCGGATGAAGCTGAGACGGCGCCACGGAACACCGACTCAGCAGCTCCTGAACAAACGGCGAAAAAGGAAGCCGCACACCAAGCCGAGTAAACATTGATTCATAAACCCACATCCAGTCCGGAACAGTGGGCGAATCAAGGTTCAAATAGCAAACGCGCTCGTCGGCGTCTGGGAGGGCAAGCTCATACTGCCGCTCCATATCGCCACCTCCACAAATTGCCCCTTGATCACGGAGGCGTTGAAGATCGGCCTCCGTCATCCGCGACGGAACGCCCCACACGTCGCTAGTCACCCAGGTATAGCGAGCGGGGACGCCCCGGGAGGGGGCTATTGGAGTACCCACACCCTCACTCCTCCGCCGATGCATACCTAAAACAGGGAGGAGCACCACCATCAGCCTACTAACCCTACGCAGAAGCAAGGAAGACAACCGAAACCCTACTGCCACTACCAACCCAACACAGCGGTGCTCAACCCCTTTAAAACACAAACACAACCACCCAAAGCACAAAACGCAGTACAAAAAAGGAAATGGCAGAACAATGCATGGCAAATATAGAACAACAAAAGATCACAAAAATGAAAACAAGGAAAGAGCAGAGGAAAACCAACCTGATAATGCAGAAAACAAGCCTGGAAAACAGAGATGGGAGGCAGAAACTCAACTCCAGAAAACGCAACAGAGAGAAAGAGATTTTTTCAGATTAGAGAACAAAGGGAAAGTAAAATGAATGAGGGAAGCAAGAAGAAAAACCAAAACGGTTTCAAAAGAAAGCAGAAAGACGCAAATAGCCCTGAGCAATAAAATGACGCACAGGGGCAATAGAGGAAAAACACCCAAAAACGTTCCCTCGCAATAAATGCCCCTCGAAAAAAGAAACCAATAAAGTACGCCTCGAAAAACGCAACAGACACGAAGGAAACAGAAGAGTCGCGTCAAACCAAAAACGGCCAGGCGAAACGTCGCCACGACCATAAAAGACCAGGGTCGACACGCCGAACTCCCCTCGAAAGGAATCAAACGACCAAAAAGGAACCGACCTGACTCGCGGTCGAAACCACATCTCCCTATCAACAAACCGACCTAACTCGCGGTCGAACCCACATCTCCCAGCGACAAACCGACCTCACTCGCTCTCATGCTCCGGGGGCAACTGTTACGGTCATCAAACCCGGCATGCGATGAAACGCCCAAACAACGCGCTTCTCGCCTGACCATGAAAGGCCAAAAACTCCCCAAATTGTCGACCTGACCACGAAACGGCTGGGAACTCCCCAAATTGTCGACCTCGACTGGAAAAACCAAACAAACGATATCCTTGCCAAACCACAACGGCAAGGAAAAGGTTCCTCCAGCGATGAGACCGAGCAACATCACTCTCTCGCTCCGGGGGCAACTGTTACGGATCCAGCCCACGGATCCTATACCCGGAACGGTCCCGAACCCGGTTACCCAGGTTCGACCCGCTTCGCCCTTCCAGAAGGCCCGGAACCGGCCCACTAGAGTTCCTAACCAATTTTCGAATTCAAACGTATCCCTTATCTTAGTCAAATAAGATAAGATAAGATATTCACCATCACCTATAAATAGAGGACCTAGGTCCCTCCAGGTATTCACTCATTCCTCACACTTTACACCTCTCAAATCCATTCTGACATGAGCGTCGGAGTGTCTTTGCAGGTACCTCTCCCCATTGCTCCAATCAAGCAATCAAGCATCCATCTCAACCCGTAAGTTCCCGATCCATCCCTCAACCCGTATCAGAGACATCTTGTATAATATCAAAACTAGCTTTGAGTAGCGTTGTTGATTATTCTTGTAATAGACATGATCAAACAAAGTTCAAAACTTATTCGTCGGTGGTAGTTGGTTATTCTTTTTACTTTTCCTTTTATTATATATTGAGTGTGTGTATATAAGTCGGAGAAGGACAAGGCTTCAAAATTGGCATGTGCCTAAATGTATGTGTGTATACGTAAAATTAGAAAAAAGAAACAATGACAAGATCCTAGTAACTAACCCACTTGACTAGGTTATATCTAAAATAAACATATGCAATGGTCCAATTCATTTTCACATGTTTATGGTAAAGGAGAATAGAGCAGAGCCACCACATGCTTAGATAGAGTACTATTTGTCCTGTCGTCTTTTATGTTCATCAACCTTTTCTGCTTTCATTTAATTTGTTCTTATTTTTAACACTAAATTAATATCTAGTAATTAAGAAAATGGGGATGAATCTATACAGAGTACTTTTTTAATAATTGAATAAAAACTCAACTATTTTCGGAACAAATAGAAAGGAAATGTTCCAACACTTAAAAAAGAAAAAAATAAATAATGGGTTTTGTTAATTCTTTCAGTAGAAAAGACGAATATCCATGGTTATTCACGGATTTTAATTTTTAATTTTTTTTTAAAAATAACATAATTATAATATAATTCAATATATATATAATTCAATTAAATTTATTATATTAAAATACAATCCAATCACAAATTTAATATAATTCACATCTAAAATTTTTAACTTGCACATTAAAAAAAATAATTTCTGACAAAATAATATAACATGACTTTTATATATAAGTGAGAATATTTTAGTAATTTTATCTTTTGTGAGAGTTTGACAAATTTTCATAGAGTAAATACTTCTATTCTGTCTCTGTTTTCGTTTATTTGCAAAGACAGATTTCCATCCTTGTGAAAATTTTGTGTCCCCATTAAACCACTCTCGTCGCGGCAAGTATCCACTTGCGCAAGTATTTTTGTCATCTTGTCTACTATGGTCAAGTTTTATTATTATTATTATTATTAGGGTTAAGTATGATTATGGTCTATATGGTTTAACCTAAAAACCGAATTCATTCTCGAGTTTTTTTTCATTTGAATTCGTTCCTAAGGTTCAATTTGATTTTAAAATCGTCATTTCTCTAATTTTTAGACAAATATCCTCGCACATAAGCATATTTTTCCTCACTTTTTCATAAATTTACCATTTTTACAGCTCATATCTCAAAAATCTCAAATCCAAACATTATCAACCATTCAACAAATTCAAACATCATCATCAACCATCAATAATCTTAGACAAGGCACCAATTTCTCATGCTTAATCAAACACCCTTCACAGTGAAACAAAACAAAGTGGAAGCAACGCAGAAAATGAATATTGGCAGCAGAATTAAGATGAAAATAAAATAGATTGAAGGATGAAAGAATTCGAATCAGATCATAAGGATAAGGACGGTGTTGCCGGCGAGTCTAGAAACTTCGGTGTATTCTTAGGTTAACAGGGGAATAATAACAGCAACAACAACAATAGCAGCAACGCAGAGACAGATCAACACAATGATGATGACAGAAAAATAACTCATTGTTCTCTCTTCTGCTTGCATTCATCCCCTCTCCTTCAGTTCGGTCTTCCCTTTCTCTCTCACTACTCTCCTTCACGGTGGACTCCACAGCGCTGGCGCACCCTCCTCCTTCTTTCTTTTTTGCTCCTCTTTTGATTTTTCATTGTTGTGTGTCCCTTCTCTTTCTCAGCCTCTCTTCTTCTTGCTTCAACAATGATGACGATGATAGTACAGCTCATTGATGTCATCTTTTTTTTTTCTTCTTTTATTTTTTTTTCTTCCTTTTTTCTCTTTCTCCCTATTTTGTTCGAAGAACAATTTTAAAATTAAATCGAACTTTAGGAATGAATTTAAATAAAGAAATCTTAAGGATGAATTTGATTTTCAAATTAAAATACGGAAACTAAAATCGTATTTAATTCTGGTTATTATTTTCTTGGTATGTGTATTCCTCGTTTTGGGACAGATTTTATGAAAAAAATAACAAATACTAATATATAATTTAAAGTAAAAAAATTTTTCGTATTTCGAAGAAATATCTACAGATTAGAGTTATTTCTCTATCTATGTCCCCACAATTAAAGTAAACAAAAAGAAAAACTAAAAAAAGACGAAAGGAAGAAGACTTCACTTACAGATTAGACACCTAATCTTATTAGTCATTTTTTAAATATTCAAACAATTACGTTGCTGCGAGTATGTGCAACTAAGAAAAAGTTTTATAGCTAATTCTTTTCAACAAACATTCGGAATAAATCACTTACCCCCCCCCCCCCCTCTTTCCTTTTCTCCTTTTTTTACCCAATCATCAACTTCTAAGGTTTGTCCAAATTATCCGTTTTATTTATTTATTTATTTATTTATTTATGAAAAAGTATAAGATACCAACTACCAATATATTATCTGCCAATTTATTATCAATAATAATTAATTATTATATTTTAAATACATATATAAAGAAACATATTCAGAAAATATATCTATAAAGACACTTTTATTAAACACAATCATAAAAAAGATATTTTTATTAGACACATCTACGAAAATACTTTCATAAAACACAATTATAAATAAGATTTGGCAGAAGTTGACAGATATGCTGTTTGTAACGTAGCGGAACTTTTTATTTATTGGGCACATTTACTTTGGTTTCTTTTGCCATTTGTCTTTGCCGTGAAGCAAGAACACCACAAAACTACAAAAGAAATGGGCCACGTGGACAACCAATTTTGCCAAATTTGTCCTTTGAGCCCCTATGATCGAACATACTTGCAAGCTTTTATTACCATCCAAGGGAAGTAACATAAAGTGATCCCTCAAACAACGTAACCCATTATTAATATCAAGAAATTTTAGTTTGCATATTCTATCTATAGATCGTTGCTATATCATAATATACATTTATTTAAGATTTTACTATATACTTTATCCTCTACCACTTTAATTTTCAACTTTAAATATGTAAAACTTGACCGATTAATTATATTGACAATTTTTTCTTAAAAAAAAAATAATTCACAATTACTTAACACATTTTCTTTTATAAAGTTTAGACTAACATAATTAGATATTTAAAAAGTTTAAGGGACTTATATTAGTTATATATAACATAAAATTGTAAAGCTAAATTGCATTTAACTTTGTAATTATCCAATTTGTCCTAATGGTTTACTTTGGTGTCAAGCATCAACTATCAATTTTGTCCAATTAGAAAAAAAAATTAAATTAAATTAAAGCTTTCAAACATAGTTCAACAAAATATTAAGTTGGATAAACTATTTTGTCCCATTACAGCTAATTCTTCTCTTCTTTAAAAAAAAAACATGATTAAGAGAAAAATAATTTAATCTAATTTAGTTATTTAATTATACTAACCAAAATTCCTTGCCATGTTGAGAAGGAAGCCTTATAAAGCTAGATAATCTTGTTTTTAATTTGTTCACAAATATCATAGTTTATAAGAAGACAATGGCAAGTGTTCTCATTTCTCCATGCCAACCCCAACTACTGAAGAATCATAGGCTACATGGTAACTGCCATACAAAATCAGCATCAAATTCAAACTTAGTGATAAAGTGTCAAAAAACTTGTTCATTCAATTATAGAAAAACTATCAATGTTCCTCTTCAAGAATTGCCAGAGGTATGTTCAGTTGATACTAAAAGTTGGTATTACTCGAACA
Source organism: Arachis hypogaea (assembly GCF_003086295.3). NCBI lineage: Eukaryota > Viridiplantae > Streptophyta > Magnoliopsida > Fabales > Fabaceae > Arachis > Arachis hypogaea. The sequence continues at coordinate 134,810,805 of NC_092055.1, forward strand.
ATTAAAATTAGTTGTTCATTCAAACAACTTTTTTTATTACTGTTTGAATGAACAACTAGTTTTAACTGTTCGAACAACATTTTTTTTTTTTTGAGATTCGTCGAAATATTCACCATGTTTTCAATTTCAGGCTTCCTTTGATCATTACATGGATGACAAACACAGAGTATTCAGAGCTGTATTCCCAGACAAAGGGAGCACCAAACAGCTCAATGAGGTGATGACTTTCACATTCAAAATCTAGAAAGAAAAAATGGAAATAAATAATAATAATATTGTTGTGTTTATTACTATACAGGAAGAGTGGAGAATCAAAATGCCTCCAATACAATGTTTATTCATAAATGTATATCCAACAGCAGATGTAAGATTAACATTCAAGTCCAATGGACAAGATTATCCACCAAACATTCCTCATCATGTCACCAAAATCTTGGAGCTCCACTTTGTAAGCATGAATTATAATTCAAATTAACATATATATTGCATATCCGATCTGTGGTCGAATAACTTCTTATGCGCGACGAGTTTCTTCCTCCTTCATTTTGGCAGTTAAGGTGGGAGTTACAAGGCATAGTATCTAGGGACTTTACCTTGGATGTTAGAGGGACTTTATATCCAGAAAGGAAAGGAAATCATAGCTGGCTTAGTAATGAAATGGAGATGAAAATGAGTTTTTGTTCTTCTCCAGCAATTGCTCTCATTCCAGATAGTGTCTTGCAAGAGGCCATGCAGTTGGTAATTAAACTTTCTTTGATCACTCAATTTCCCTGTGTTTAGTATCATAAGTGTTTTAGGTTAAGAAATATAAATGTTAGAGATATAACTATTAATGTTGCCTTCTCCTATCAGCTTAAGTTTTTGGGATAAGGGTTTCGTGACAATAAAGATATATAGACAGAGATAGCACATAAAAGTTAGTGTCTTAAATTTTGTTTGATCAAATTATGTCTCTTAGTATCTCTGTATTATGAGTTTACTAGAGAATTTTATAACTTGGAGCACCTAAATGATCCTTATTTAGTTTTATTAAACTAAGTTTTTGGTGGAATGCATGATTTAACAGGTTTTCAAAAGAATGATGGATGAAATGAGGCAGGAGTTTCATGGTAAATTATTAGCAGATTATGGTAGGTTTAAGAGGGACAAATCCAAGAAGAATTCAGTTTAAAATTTGCAGCTCATTATTCAATTTAATTTGTTCTTTGGAGGATTTTACAGCCAACTGAAGGGTCAATGCCATGGCCTTGTATCAACTGTAATTCAATTCTTGTAACCTGTCAATATATGAATATGCATACAACTATTAATTACTTGCTAATTTTATTTTATGTTTTTGGCTTGTACTTAGTATGAAGTACTTATATTTTGGACAGCTTTGTTTTCTAATGGGATGGGATGCTAAAAACAGGAGAATATATTAAATATCAAAAGTTATTCTTAAAAAAAAATTAATAATAAATGCTTGCGTAAGACAAAAAATTAGTACAAGAAAAATAATTTGTATTGAAAAGTCAAAAGTTTTAAACCAATTTGGGTTAGTCAAGTGGTTAGTTCACACGTCCGTTTAGATAAGTGTCGAGAGGTTCAATCTCGCTTTGTGCATGCAACAACCTAGTGACAAATTCTTAAATTGTGTTCAAGTTTGAATTAGTCCTTGATCTGTCGAGTGAGAAATATGGTGGGAGATAAAATGCAAAAGTTCAAGTTTTGTTTTTACATTAAATATTCCGAAATTAGGAAGTTTTAAAATTTTGCATTTGTTGCTGAAAATCCGAAAAATAAACTTTAAATGATTAACTGAAATCAATACTTTTTGCGTGGTGGTCCTTTTTAGCTGGTTTAAATGGACAACCTCTTAATCTAAGATAACAGAACACGTATCCTACATATTACAGACAAGAATTTGAAACCTAACTCAAATATATTTAGGTTACTAATTGTTATTTGGATTTTGAAGTGTATAAACACATACCCATATGTTTGATGTTCGTATCTGCCGTGTTCAAATCATGCTTATTATATTATATTTTATAAGTCAGGGATATGTAAGAAATATTGTAAATTTCTTGAAACTCTGCATGATTTTGTTTTTGCTGCTGACTACTAGTGCTATTTTAACATATTTTAGAGATTGATAAATTAAGAATTGTCACATAAGTAATGAAATTTCTCAGTGTTATTAATAAAAAAATAAATGGCCAATCATAATCCCTGGGTTGCTTCAGGGAGAGAAACTCTAGTCTTGTGTCAATCCTACCATTATCTATCCATGGTACTGATAACCACAACTTTAACTTGATTTTCCTAATAATTGTATATTTATTTTTCAATTTCTCTGTGAAAATTTCTGTTTTATTGATTAGATATTCAGTTATTTTATTGTAAATTAGTTAATAGGACAAAGAGTGTGTTTAGATTTTATTAGGATAAGTATGTCTTTTGCAAGTTTATATAATATTTCGTAGCAGATGTTTGCCCTTAAGAAGATGATCCACGACGAAAGATTAGTTGATGCATTCGCCCACGGATATCCTTGGCCGTAGGATTGGATTTTTAGTTGTTTAAATAATGAAGAATGATTGAAAATCATAAATTATCCTCCTAATTATCTTTCCAATTATTACTCATAAACAATCATTCTCGTATGTTTGTTGTTTAGAATATTGTTGTCTCTAATATTTCAAGATGATTGCTAGGATACCTTTGAACTTTGGTCAATCTAGGGCAAGTTATGGTATCCTATTTGTATATATTTTAATTATTAAATAACTTCTATCGTTATTTCATATTGCTATTTTTAAAATATAAAAATAAAAAAGAAGCTCATATTTGTGTTCTCAACATCAAGATACAAGAGATTTAAATTCTTTGGATAGAGATATTATGTTGTAAACAATATATTCATTCATACAAATTCTTTGAAGCCCTCATACCAAGCAAGTCACAACCAATGGCATTCAACTTCACTTCAGTGAATAACAGGCTTTAAGGGATGTGCTCTAAGGTTTTTCAAGTCCAGGTTTGAATCCAAATCTTCATCTAGTTCACCAACAACGCTTCTGCAATGGAAAAAGGACACAAGTTTTAGGGTGCAGAGATATATGCAACAACAAGAAATGTTTATGTTGAGAAGAACATACATGTTGTCACCCCTAATGATGTACAAGCCTAGAACAAGTTGCTGGACACCTTCCTGCCAATAGAAAACAGAATGAGGTCATCAATGAACTACATACAGAGCAAAATATTCACCGTTTTATAGTAAGTTGCATCTAGAAAGGAACTAAATGGCTAAAATACAATCTGATCGAGTCTTGAAGGATTTTATTCTAATCACACAACAATAAAGAATAAACTACCATTTTATACCTTGAAATAATTGAGCACTGATAATTCCAACAATGAAAAATATAAACTAACTCCATACCCATCAAAGATTAAGTCAACAAAAGTACCCAAAATGGGATGTTCATTGGGTAGTTTTATCTCTTTCAGGTTAGAATTGTAACGCTTAAATCTTTGATGTTAAGACATGGTAATTTATTCCAACAAATAAATTATAGCTCGAATTTTAAAGAGAAGCATGTAACTTGTACCCAAATAGTATGAAACTTGATGTTTGATTCACTGTGCTTTACAGTCAATGTTTCACAACAAAGAACTGTTAATTCCTAGCACCGCAATCCAGTTTGATTGTTCTAAGTGAGGTTAAAATATTAAGTTCATTGAAGTCATACACTCATACTTGTTAACCCAACGATCTTAGAAAATTTCCTGCAGAATTCCATTAATACCTTGGTAGAATAAACTCGTTCGTGAGACTCATCCAGAATAATGTTTGTAGCCTGGTCAAAACCCTTCAGGATTCCCTGAACAAATAAAGCAATGTAACTACAAGTTCGGACCAACAATAGCCATTTACACACAACATACTACCAATCGATAATTCATAGAAATGATAAATCTTACTACTATATTCCGCCCGTCATTTGTGATGACTGAAATTGTTTCTGCCGAAACACAACCACCAAAATATTCAGTAAAAGCTAGCGACTGGAATGTATTAAGCATACTTCACAAAATTACATATGAAAATAATATGTTTAGCAAACAATATAACTATATCAAGAGTTGAAGATAGCATACGATCAACAAGAGACTCAAGTCCAGGCCCATCTGACATCTTGCAAGAACTTGTTTAATTTGTAGTCACACTTATTGTCACACCTGTGTAAAAGATTCAATGTCAATAAAACAATGTTGCATAGAGCCAGTTAAACTGGGATATCAAAAAGAAGATATTGTAAACCAATTAAAGATAGTTCATGAACAGACACAAAATCACCACAAATCAGTTTCGAAATCATTATTAACCCATAAATCAAAAGCGCACAGTTCCATGATCATCATTCACTAAGAGTCACTGACATAATAAATACAAACATGAAGTGCACTTGAAACATGTGCACATATGGAGTGTTCAGTAGACAGATTGAGTTTTCAATCCCAGGAATGCTTTCCCCAGCAATAACTTGCCCAGGCATGATATTTAACTGTTTGGTAGATGGATTAATTTCAAGGGAATCTTAAAAAAATATGTCTGGGAACGAAGATCGTTGTGTTTGACAAACACTGATAATCCCAGGAATATAAGACAATTTTCCAAAAATACCCCTAACAATTTGTTAAAGAGGCACTTTACAAATTATACACTAAAACATCACCAAAAAATGCACCACACCCAATGTTACTTTGGTCATGAAAATTTTTGCATTTTTATAAAGTAATTCATCAAATCACATTCATAGGACATCTGAACTTCAGCAGTTTCATGATATAAGAATAAAAAAAGTTGCATTTCCTCAGACCATTACTAGTTAGTTTACATACAAATAGGCAATTAATTTGAATTTGTATGGATCAATCATCTTTCAAGTGCTTCTCTAGGAGATTACTATTTGCAGATCATTCTTCTGTAATCTGCACGAGATACAGTCTATTGGCACCAATTAAAAACACATTCAACAAAAAAAATAAAACCCCCTCAAAACATCTACTCTACTAAAGCATAATCGCATTAAAGACAATAGCATTAAAGACAGTGATAACTTTTATCACATAAGAAAGCACTGGTGAAGATGCTAAACCATGTCATCTTCATTGGTCTAAGAAACAATATAACAAAAAAAAAAAAAAAAGAAAGAGGAGCAGTGGAGGTACAGAAATGGATCAGAAATGCAACAAAAATATATAAACAAAGAAAGGAGAAAAAAAGGGCGGACGAATGCAAAAGCGACAGCCGGGAAGCAGAAAAGAAACAAAGAAATAGAACACACAAAACAACCAAATAATACACTTGGAAGTGTGAGACTTAAACGGCTGAGCAGCGGAGAAACAGCAACAAAAACATAAATAGGCACCGAAAACCAAACCAGATGACGAACCGTTTTTAGATACAAGTTCAGGGGTTCGTTTAACAAGGTATAAACCAGAATAGCCAGGTTATAATAAAAGAACATAAAAATCATAAATAAGCACACAAAAGTATAAAAATATTCTAATGTAAATCCAAAAAATGGACAAAAATTAAACATTCGTAATCATTTGCCAAATCACATTACATAGTCCGACGTAGGCTGTGGCTCATATAAGGGCAACACAAGTCTCAACTCTCAAATTTACAAAGGCAAATAGCCAAATATCAGAAGACATCTTCAAAGTTTACCATCAATCATCAAAATCCACAAAAATTTGTTAGTGTTTTTTTTCATTGGGATAATTTTCACATTCATTTCTATTTCCAAAATCTTGACCAGAAGAATCAAGACATGAATCATGAAATGTAATAGCGCCAATTTGATCAATAGCAACATCATCTAACAAGTAACAACATAGCAGCAATAACAACACAACAGCAGGCAGCAGCCGCAACAAAAACTCGAGCAACATATCAGCAATAACAACTCAACACCACAGCAACAGAAAATTACAAATTAAAAGTTCAATAAAAAAGCAAAGAATACGACCAGAGCAAGGGATCATATGACCTACCCGAACTGAGGAAACGACGGAAGAACGACGCAGCCGAAGCAAGGGACAAGACCGCGCGACGGGAGTTGGCGACGGGAGTCGACGACGGGAGGAAGGAAAGAGACTGAAGCTGTGAACCCAGAAACGCGATGGCGCGGGATCAGAGAGACAGAAGGAAGCGAAGGGAGAATGGAGGTTGAGGGTTTAGGGTTTACTGGGTTTGGGGACAATTAGGGCCGGTAACAAACTTTGGATTGCACACCAAAGGGCATTTTAGTAATTCTATAATTTGCTGTGCGCATTACCTACGAAAAAGTATAATTCAATGTATTTTTGTTAATAAAATGCTAAGATGAGATAACAATTAACTGAGAAGCCAACGAGTTCTAATTCAAATAGGATAGTCTCTTCATATTTATTTAGAGATCACGAGATATGAAGAGATTTAAATTTACAATTTTTAAGTAGGTAAAAAAAGACTGTATTATTTGAGCTATATATTTTATTGGCCTATCATATGACATGTTATTAGAATAAAAAATTTAAGACCAATTTGATCATAGAATAAAAATTAACACTTTAACAAATAAATTTTCTTTTTATTTCTATTTAGTAACAAATTTAATAAATATTTGTACTATTAAATTTTAATATTATATTCAAATAACTTAGAATTAAAAGAAAACAATTTTAATTCCTTTTAGAATATAAATTAAATGTGTGATTATTATATATTAGTTCACAAATTTTTTAATTAAATATATGTTTTTTAGGGTTGCAAAATTCACATAATTATATCTTTATTTTAGTGATAAACTCTTCTGTTTATATTTGTAAAATAAACAAATATCTCATTAACAAGTTTCCAAGACATTAATTTGCTGTTGTATGATACTATGATCACATATTTACACTTAAAAAAATGGTTCAAAAAGTTGTTAACGAAATATTTAATTATTGTAACAAAAATGAAAAATAGAAAACTTAAGCGCCATAGTAAAATTTACCAAATTTAAGAGGCCAATATATACTTATATAGATCTGAATGTGGTAGCAGATCTACATGATTCCGATATGCTAGAAGATCAATAACGAATGTTAGGACGACGACTTATTCCTACCCGGTGTTATAGTTACATTCTGCTTGGAAATTGAGTCTGTATTAATATTAAATAAGAATAGAATTACAGAAATTAGACTAATTGGTAATTGCCACAACTGGGAGATTTTACTTTGAAGAGATTTTAAACCTACAAGTATACTTTTATGGGAAACTTTATACATAGCTTTCACTAAAATATCTACACTACTGGATCAATGGATTAACAGGTATATCTCATCCTTCCCCAACACTCCTACCAAGCTCCCATCCCTGCTGAATTCACCAATAGTCAGAGCAAGAACAAGAACCTTGCTTGAAACTATGAAACCGATATCGATCTCGGACCACGATTTCACGGTTGTATACATAAGATGCAATCTTCATAGCAGAATGACAGTCTTGGCAAATCCTTAGGTTCTTGAAAATGTGTATTGGAGAACCTGATGGAGTGCTTGTTAGGCCAAAAGCAAGTGCAAGCTTCTCACTATGAGTGAACAACACTTGTTCTACCTCCTCCAATGCCTCAGTGCAATCATCCCTGGTGGAACAACCAAACAAAACCTGAGAACTTGTATTGGGAACATAGCCACCCAACCTCAACCGGCGAATCATGTCATCTAGCATCATGTAAATCCCTGCAGTTTGCGGGTGAGACTTATCGCCGGCGATGAACTGATGAAGCTGGCCACCAACATACATTGAGCTCGTTCCTGGCACCTTTTTGATACCCCTTTTCTTAAGAACCTTCCTGAAGAAATTTGCCTTTTCCTCTTTCCCAGACAAGGCATACATGTTGGAAAGCAAGACATGATACTCAGTGTTATATGGATCCATCTGAACCAACTCTCTCATAATCTGTTCCCCAAGCTTCACCTTCCCATGTGTGTAACAAGAGCCAAAAAGAGACCCCAGAACAACTTCATTTGGAGCAAATGGCATGCTTTTAATAAAAGCTTCGGCTTCTTCCAATCGTCCGGCTCGACCAAGGAGGTCCACCATGCAAGCATAATGCTCCATTTCCGGATTTATCCCATGAATGGACTCAAGCTCGTTGAAGTACTTCCAACCGAGATCAACCATACCCGAATGACTGCAAGCACTCAACAAGGCCAAGAAAGTCAAACCATCAGGGCTCACTCCTTCTCCGATCATGGAATCAAACATATCCACCACATCCTTTCCCTTCCCATGCATGGCCAACCCACCAATCATGGCATTCCACGCCACTACATTTCTCCTTGGCATGTTCCTGAACACAACCAAGGCAGCACCAATCCTCCCACACTTTGCATACATGTCAACCAACCCAGTTCCCACCATGACACCCACATCCCACCCAATTTCCTTCACAGCATACCCATGAACCCACCTCCCCAAGCTCACATCCCCAGACCGCGAACAAGCCGAAAGAATCGAACAAAGGCTTACACCATTCAACACAAACCCACACCCAAAAATCATCTCCCTCAAAAGCTCAAAAGCCTCCCTAGTCATCCCATTCTCAACATACCCCACAATCATCACAGTCCAAGCAACCTCATTCCTCTCCGGCATTTCATCGAACACCTTCCGCCCATTCTCCAAACCCTCCCCTTTCACCACACCTTCCAAGACCACAGTCCAAGACACCACACTCTTCAACCCCATATCCTCGAAAACTCTTCTAACCCCATCCACAAGCCCACACTTCACATAAACATCCATCAAAGCATTGCAGACTCTAACACACCCAGAAACCCCAAGCTTCACCACAAGTGCATGAAGCTGCGAGCCCGTTTTGACGCAGCCGAGATGGGAGCACTTGGTGAGGACGCAGAGTACGGAGACGGGGTCAAGGGGGAGGGCGAGGGAGCGCATTTCGGAGAAAAGGCGAAGGGCATGGTTGGGGTTAGTGGCAGAGATGAGGGCAGTGTAGTCGACGGAGTCTTTGTGGGAGTTGGGGATTTGATGGAAGAGGTGGATGGCATGGGAGAGGGAGAGGGAGGAGAGAGAGTAGAGGTGGAAGAGGGCGTTGAGGAGGGAGTGGGGGTCGGAGGAGGTGGGTGGCAGGAGGCCAGAGACGAGGGCGGCGGCGTGGAGCTGGGTGGCGGTGCGGGGGGAGGAGGTGCGGGCGCAGCGGCGGAGGAGGGCGCGGAGGTGGAGGGCGGGGGTATGGTGGGCGTGTGGGAGTGTCCATGTCATACCATTTACCACTTCAATCAATTTTAGAAGGGTGTACGTATTAATATTAAAAAGGTTATACCAAATTCAACCATGATTAAAAATACCTTTTTCTACCCATGGCTGTTTTGATACTAATATGTGATGAATGGTTGATGAGGCGGAAATGTGTTTTTATTTATCAGATTAGTTTCGTTGGCTACTAATCCGAGAACCTTTCATTGAGTCCTGTTGCTGTAAATTACTTTCGTCTTGTCTGATGTACAAATGTTGAGAATAACTGAAAACAGATTTAATCCTCCCTTCTGAACACTCATTTATTGAATTTGTGCCACCAATCCTGATATTAAAAGAAAGAAAAAGTATAGGTAGAAAATGAAAAAATTAAACAATGTGAATAATAGATATATCGGATGTTCAATTTACTAAGTGTGTGAATAGTTATTCTAATATTAAGATTTAGGTGAGTAATTGGAGTGTAGTGTGTTTTACTTGAATTGAGCCGATTTTAGGATCTGTTGTTCATGTTGTTCAAAAAAGTTATTGGTTACCTAGCATAACCCAAAAAAAAATTATGTTTGCATCATGTTTTGTCTACACCTCCTTTTTATTGTATAAAAACAAACTTTTTATCTTCTCAGTTCTTATCTATTACTTTTAATTAAAAAAATGAAAGGCGTGCAAGAGTAGTATGAACAAAAATGGTGCATATAACATTCCTTTGATATTAACTTCTAATGTGAATACATTAGGCATCAGTTGATCAGAGATCAAGATTAATGATGTCAACTGAGAGGCTGAACAAGATCAGTGAAAGAGTTGAGGACAGTAGAAGAACAATGCTGGAAACAAAAGAGCTTGATGTTTCAATTCTTCAAGATTTGCACTAGCAACGACAATTCCTGTTACATGTGCACAGTAAGATAACATTTTTTATAATGTTTAATATGCATCTGTGATTCTATTGATAAGCACGTTTGTCTTGAAAATATCGTGTTTTATGATGTTTATTATGATGGGACTTGGAATTTTGAAAACTTATTCACCCCAATTTCCGAGGATATTAAATCTTTTTTGGAGGCTATTCCTCTTCCTAAAAGGAGTGTGAATAAATCAAGTTAGATTTGGAAAGCTGCTTCGAAGGGTTATACTACCAAAAGCAGGTACACTTGGCTTGCGCATATGAAATTTCAATGGAGAGGTGACAGAAATTGAAAGTGGCTATGGAAGCTTTTCATTCCGAAAAATGTCAAATTCTTCTTTTGGTTTGCATTGCATGATACCATTCCCACTAATGTCTTTCGTCATAAAAGGAGCCTAGTAGTGAGTGACCTTTATAATAAATGTGGTAATGAGTCTGAATCTGTGTTACATTGTCTTCGGGATTGTTCCACTGCTCGTGATATATGGAATTCTTTAGGTCTTTCTATTGTTGAACATGCTAATGCTTCTAACTTCCGATCCTGGATTACTAGCGTTATTAATGGTAAAGAGGAAGTAGTGGCTGCTGGAATTTGGTGGATTTAACGGAATAGATGTAATAATCTCTTCAACCGGAATGAACCTTGGCCTAGGAGGAAAATCTCTTGCCTTGCTATTGGTGAATGAGTTGAAAAGGGTGAAGAAGGATAGAAACTTTTGGGATTATGCAGTCCAAAATTTTTTGTGGCAGCCACCCCCGAAATGTTCTTAAGGTCAACTTAAGGTCAACTGTGATGCTAGTGTTCTCCCGGACTCTCTTGTAGCGGGCTTTGGGTGCGTTATCCGTGATCATTATGGCACCTGGGTGCTAAGTAGCTCGAGGCGTTTGCCCTTTGATTCAGTTTTCAGGAATGAGTTGTTGACAATTTGGAATGGTCTTATGATTGCCTGTAAAGTTGGTTATAATTCACTAATTCTCTTATTTGTGAAACTTGGTTATAATTCACTAATTCTCTTATTTGTGAAACTGATTCTATGAAAGTGTATCTTTACTAAACAATATTATTATGGAAGTGTATTTTTACTAAACAATATTATCAACTATTTCATTCGGTATAGATTCAGCCAAGTGATGGCCTCAGGCAGATTTTGTTAAAGGATTATGCTGTGTAGTTTTTCGGGGTTGTGTTCCTATTTATTTTGATTTTTGTTAGACACCAAAAAATATGGATGCTGAATTCTTATAAAACTTATTTTTTTTTTCCAGATGATGGTAATGTGGTTGGCAAGGAACCCAAAGAATTAACAAGTAGCAATGATAATGTTGGAAGGCGAATTTATGTGGCTCTGGAGAATGTTGATTGTTGAGTAAGATCCTAAGTGGGTATGTTTAATATATGGCCAAAAAATATACAACTAAGTTTATTGCCTCATCATATATACATGCATAATGTCATTGTAGATGTCTTGTGTAGGCAATTTCGTAGGAACAGTATTGTGTGGATATGTTAGTGCCTATTCTCGTTCAAATTTGAACAGCATAACCACAGACAGTTGTAGTTTCTTGAATAAATTCATCCAAATATCATGTGGAAGGGGGAGTAAAATCAAATCATCAAATTCCTTACATTACAAAGCTGGCATAACACACATGCCATACATTGAAAAAAGCACTGCACAACACACCATCTTTGTCCAAGCACTCTCAATTGACATAATCGAAACCGAAAGAGGGGCAAGAACAAGGAAAATAATGCTAGTCTTGTATCTTGTGACCCAATCCAATAAGAAGTCATAATTGGCTATTTTGCAAGTTTGAAGTATAGAATCAAGGCTATAGCAACAACTAGGACGAACACAATGAAGCTGATAATCCATTTGTTCCTGTCCATCCTTCTTGACATGTTGGTCAAAATTTTCTTACTCTTGCCTATGTTATCATCCACACCATGAAGCTGCAACAAAGAATATTATAATATAGATCAAGACTACATAAATGATGGTCCCATAGTCACCAGCATATAGAAATTACTGGCATAGAACACGATATTTTCAAGACAAACTTAAATATCAAAAGAATCACAGACGCATATTAAACATTATAGAAAAGGTTACCGTATTGTGTGCATGCAACAGGGATTGTCGTTGCGAGTGCAAATCTTGAAGAATTGAAACACCAAGCTCTTCTGTTTCCAGCATTGTTCTTCTACTGTCCTTAACTCTTTCACTGGTCTTGTTCAGCCTCTCAGTTGACATCATTAATCTTGATCTCTGATCAGCTGATGCCTAATGCATTCACATTAGAAGTTAATATCAAAGGAATGTTAGATGCACCATTTTTGTTCATACCACTCTTGTACGCCTTTCATTTTTTGTATTAAAAGTAATTGATAAGAAGTGAGAGAAGATAAAAAGTTTGCTTTTATACGATAAAAAGAAGGGGTACAAAGGAGGTGTACACAAAACACGATGCAAACATAATTTCTTTTAATATCAGGTTTGGTGGCACAAATTCAATAAACAAGTGTTCAGAAGGGAGGATTAAATCTGCTTTCAGTTATTCTCAACATTTGTACATCAGACAAGAAGAAAGTAATTTACAGCAATAGGACTCAATGAAAGGTTCTAGGATTAGTAGCCATCGAAACTAATCTGATAAATAAAAACACATTTCCACCTCATCTACCATTCATCACATATTAGTAAGTATCAAAGCAGCCATGGGTAGAAAAAGGTATTTTAATCATATTATGATCTACTTAGATAAACATTATGCTTACTATTTTGGTTTTAGTCCACTTCACTAGGAATTAGGAAATAACCATCAACAGAATTAAAACATACATTTTACAATTTATTCACCATGAAAGGTTGCTTCTCTTTCTCTAAGGCTTTAAATCCTTTCCTTAAGTACAAAAAATGATATAGAAAATCATACTGTGCCTGTTTTAAATGAATATGTTTCCTGCAAACCTTATGTTTGAAGATTCAACAGCATGTAATCACAATCAATTATCATTGAACATCAATAAGGGCTGTAAAATAAAGGAATTATACCGTCATAGCATCTGCCATGCCTGATTCCAACAACTCATCCCGTGCAGAGGGGTTCAAGTTACCAGATACAATTTTTTTAACTTCGCTTTTAAGATTGTTGAGATCAGATTTATACTCCCGCAACTTAGCAAGAAGAACAGCCTTGATATTTGGCTGCAAACTTCTTGCCTCAAGGTCCATCTTTCGGATCTACAAATTCACTAGCAAAACCATATCAGAATCCCATATTTCCTTAAAAAAATGTATTATAAAGAGTTGTAGAAAGTACCAAAGCTTCTGCTTCATCAATTCCAGTCTTTACTTCCGAAACTTTTTGCTTCTTTTGCTCTGCAGATTAAACAAAAAATTAATAAAAATTATTGATTGAATATACATAACTCAACACTTCAGAAAGGGACAAGACATTCCTTAATCATGACCATACTAGGAGCTGGGAGGCCTCGGAAATTGCTTTCACAATACCATTACAAAATATCTTGAAAGCAATAAACAGAACGAGTCTGTCATTTCTGTAATGATAAGTGAAAACTGAAAGCTTATAAACTAAGGGGGGAAAATCACCTTTCCGTAGGCAATCTATTTCTAGGAACAACAAATTTTGCATCAATATTGCTTTGGAACTTTGGTCGAAACTCGAAAGGAGATATACAACAATAACTTAAAGAGACCTATGTCCTAGAGAATATTATGTACCATTATCCGAATTTACACATTCTAAACGGTCAAAAAAAAAAAAAAAGATAGAAAGAGAGGACTCAGATTAATTAACCTATAGTCTTGTAGATACTGATGAAGACACTAAACTCTTCAATCAATAACATTCAAAACAATCACACTGACTAAAAACCACAAAGTATCAACCCAAAGAAGATGATTCAATAAAAACAACAATAAGCGTAAGATCAATAAAAAATCAGCAAATACCTCCATTAAGAGAAGCAGCCGCAGTGCACTTCTTCGATAGATTCGCCGATAACTCACAGTACTGGCGCTCGTATCCCTCGAATACGTTGCTCATCGTCGATAACCTTATACGCCCTCTGCTCGATTCACGATCAACAATAACAAAAAAAATGAACCAATTAAAAGAACGAAAGCATCAATTAATAATTTAGCTCAACGAAATTCAAACTATTAGGATCCAAAATCAGGCATAGAAACCCTAATTCAATCAACACAATAAATGAATAAATAAATAACAAAAGAAGAGGAACGGAAACTGATCGAAAAATTCAAGGTAGAGGAGTGAATCGAACCTGCTATGGCCGGAGGAGTGGAAACGACGGCAGAGAATTGGGCGGAGAGAGGTGGATGCGTTTTGTTTGGGAGAAGGAATAAAACGACAATGGAAGGAATATTAGTGGAGGATGAATGGTAAGTGGGATTGTTGCGGTCAGAATTCTGACGTTACTGAGTCTTGCGTTTTCTCTTTTATGTGATTGGAGGATTGGCCGATTGGAGAGTATGACTAGGAGGCCCTCATGACTTTTTCATAGGAAACACTTTTACATAGAGGAAAAATATTGAGTTTAATTAGCATATCTTTACATAAAAGAGATTATGTTATCTATCACATTAAGTCGTTAATGCAATAAAAATTAAAAGCATTTGTTACTTAGACAATAGGATGAGTTTGATTATTGTGCATGTTTGAGAGAGATATAAATATAGTGATACATATCCTTCATTTGGTTTAGGAAGATACAAATATTTGATGCACAAGAATAAATATAAATATATAAAATTTAGATTATACTACATGTACATTAAAATTAATTATCAAAATCAGTTATTAATATAAAATATATGCTAGAATATAAATATATGTTAAAAATAAATTAAATCACATATATATTTATGCACAAATATATTAGTGGCTGATTTTAGTGGTTAATTTTAGTGTACGAATATCATTTTTGATAAAATTTGTGTATCACTTTTAAGTTAAGACACTGTTCTTATATGGATATCTGAAGGGAGAGCTCAATTTCTGGGAATCGACACCGAGTTGTTATCTCCGGTGCCGACCTTTGAGCCTTGTGGAAGTCCGAGCTTTACTCCGAGGAGATGTCCAATTGCGTAGAGCGTGAGCAAGAAATAAGGGGGGAGTGTACCTGCAAAGACACTCCGAAACTTAAATCAGTATCGAGAATTCAATGTGTCTTTTGGATAGAAGATCATATCTTTTATAAGTGAAAGCGTACAAGTCGGTTATGCTTTTGCTTTATTGTCTGGATTAAAGAGTAATAATGTTAGGTCGGACGTTTCACTTTTATAAAGCAGTCCATTAAGTCGAATTGTAACGCTTTATGCCGAATTATGGTTAATAATGCCGAGTTATGGTATTTGATGCCGAGTTATGACATCGGCTCAGTAACGGTCGTATCATAGCCCTCAAGCTTAGCTTGGGAATTGTGCTTAATGAAGCAGGTTAAGCTTTTTATTGAACAAGTCGGTTGTTAAGTTGGTCCCTAACTCGGCATTTGACGTGGCCTTGGAACCCCCAATTCAAGGTGCTTTGTTAAACAGTTAATAAAATAATATAAATAAGAGAGAGAGAGAGAGAGGTGTGTAGTTATTAATGATGTGCGTCTTTCCAATGCACATCATTTCTTTTGGGGCAGTTGAAGTGACTGTTTGGTGGTATTGGGAAGCAGTTTTGGGGTTTTGAATTTAACCTTGGAATTGAAAGGGTTTGGCATTTTGACATAAGATTATCTGAACTTTATCAGAGGAATTTTGAAGCAAAGTATGAGCAAGAGAGGTATTACCTTGTTTTATTTCCGTCATCTGTGACCTTTGTCTTCCATTCTCTGTTTTCTTGTTTGTTGTTCTTCCCTTTTTGTTTTTTGTTTGATAATGGGCTTTGAGAAAGAGAAGAAGGATAAGATTGACTGGTCTTATGATTGGGTGAATGAGGATGTGAGGAGGTATCCATCGCTGTTTTTGGATGAAGGTGCTGTGAAGGAGATAGACGTCAGTAAACTTGTGAGGGGTAAGTGTAGGGTGCATCTGGAGTTGCTTCCTTGTGAAGTTGAAGAACGTGTGTTCCACAGGGGGAAGGTTTTGAGTTCTTTTATAAGTACAGTAGTGTGTTAGAAGAATTGGGAGTGAAGCTTCCATTTAGCGAGTTTGAGTGTCACGTGCTGAAACAATTGAACTGTGCACCCTCACAGCTCCATCCGAATGGTTGGGCATTTCTTCGTGGGTTTGAAATTCTGATGGAGTATTTGGAGGAACCGTCAACAGTGGAGTTGTTTTTCTCACTGTTCCAGGCGAAAGGTGTTTGGAAGGGGGTTGGGTGAATTTGAACAGTTCACCTGGGTTTGCTGTGTTTAAACTTTATAAGTCATTGTTTAAGAACTTTAAGGAGATGTATCTGAAGATTAGGAGTGTGGAGGGTGACTTTCCTTTTTATGTGGACGAGTTGCTGGGGGAGAAATTCTCTTTGTGGTAGTGTTCGGAACCTTAGAGTATTCTGGGACTTGAATCGATATGTCCTCGGGACCAGTGTATTATTGAATATTTGGTGGAAGTAATTGATCAGAAAAATTTATTGTCGGTGTTTGAGTTACTGCAGTGGGAGGAGAATAGGCAAGTAGTGGTAGACTATTTAGGTGAGCTTGATTTGTAAAGATGTATTGTAGATAAAACTGGTTTTAATTCTGTAACTTTTTGTTTTTCTATTTTTGAAGGTGGGAAGTATCCCGGGGTTTCTGCTGCCACCCTGAGATCTCGGGTGAAGAGCAAAAATTTGGAGAAGAAAGTTTCGACGTCAAAGGTAGAAAAAGTTGTAGGTGCTGGTGAGGTTGATCAGCCGAGACCTAGAAGAAGAAAGGTTATTTTAAAAAGGAAAAGAGCTTATGTAGTGGATATATCTGAGGGTTCTGAGGAAGAGGATGTGTCAGTGGAAGAAATTCAGAAATTTGTAGAGAATCAAAAGAAGTTACATGAGCTTGCCGAGCAATCCGAAGGTTCGTCGGTATGGGCCAAAGATTTTCCATATATGGCTGTTGTTGACAAGGTTTGCCAATCGTCGTTAGATGTTAGTTTAGCCGACGAGGTTGGTGATACTGCCATTGATCAGTATATGCAGGTAAGGTGATTATGGGTTTGTTTGTTTTGGTGTAGGTTATTGGTCTACCCTTGGCGAGCCTTGGTCGAAGTCAGGAGAAGAGGCATCGCAAACTGTCGGATCAGAAGTCATATGTAGCGTTGAAGGAAGAGCTTAGCATAAAAAACGCGAGGGTTGCTGAGTTGGAGATGAAGTTTTCAGAGACAGAAAAAGATTTGAAGTTAATGAAGGAAAACTATGCAAAAGAGGTTGAAGATTTGAAGAAGAAGGAGGCCGAGCTTTCTTCTATGACTTCTCAGGTTGTTGCTGTAACAGCGAAATTGAAGGACGTTGAGAAAAGTAAGGTAACAGAAAATTTGGACTCTTTTGTTGAGGGTTTTGAAAGGGCTTCTATTCAAGCAAAGTTTCTTGCTCCTGGAGTGGATTTCTCTCAGATGGATCCAGGAAAAATAGTGCAGGACGGGGTTATAGTGGATGATGATGGTGCTGCTGAGTAAGGAGATGAAAATGTTGAAGATGTTTAAGTTTGGTGTTGTTGTGTTTTTTGGACATGTATTTTGTTTATGATACTTTTTTGCTCCTGAAGTGAGCTTGTGTTTATGTCTTTTTCTATTGCTTTTTGAAGGAGAACAACTTGTGATGCTGTTGTGCATGTTATGATTAGTATAGAATATAATTATTTGTTTTCTGATAAGTGAGTGTTATCTAGTTTGTGACTGAGGCGTGGAGCCAATTTGGTTGATATGGTTAAAACATACCATAGTGTTAGGTAAATGGTAAAGTTCCATTATTTTGATGGATATTTGTTTGATGTTAAGGGAGGGCCGAGTAGGCCGAGTTTAGTGAGATACCGAATAATAGAAATAGGGTTTATTTGATAGATAGTGTTAAGTGTAATTGGATTGGTTTTGATGAATTTTGAATGGTCGTTTTCCGAATATTGATTGGTAATGTGTTTGTATGATTAATTCTGAGTAGTTTGGAATCGCGGTGAGGTCGGATATTTGTTTGACTGATAGATTCTGAATGATCGGTTTCGGATTAAGATTGGCCAGTTGTTTGATTGATAGATTGGATTTTAATTAAGATCGGTTATTTATTTGATTGTTAGATTCCGAATGATCGGTTTCGGATTATAGATCGTTGGTTTGTTTGACTGATAGTATCCAAATGGTCGGCTTCAGATTATAGATCGGTGGTTTGTTTGACTGATAGTATCCGAATGGTCGGCTTTGGATTATAGATCGGCAGTATAAATAGTTTGCAAATAAATGAGAGAGGAATAGTATTTGATGAAATAAGAAATTTATTTATTTGAGAACCTTTGTTTTCAAAGGCCCAGGTAGGCTAGCCTCGTTAAAACCTCTTCAAGCAAAACCCATTGTGGGAAAAATCTTAGTAGTAGGAAAAAGAGTGGTCGCCTGTCCCTGGTTTTTAACTGTAATATAACTTTAAAGATGATACATTCCAAGTGTTAGGCAGATCTTTACCATCTAATTGGTAAGCTCCATTACCGATGACTTTTGTGATTCGGTAAGGGCCTTCCCAATTAGCTGCTAGTTTGCCATAGTTTGATGGTCTTCTAGCTTGTTCTGTTTTCCTGAGCATAAGATCGTTTACTTGGAAAGACCTTGGGTGAAGTCTTTGGTTGTATCTTCGAGCTATGTGTTGTTGCATGGCCAAATGTTTGACTGCTGTAGATGATCTGACTTCTTCCACGAGGTCGAGTTCGGATTGTCGAGCTATATCTTTTGAAGTATGGTTGGCCATTTCAGTACGCAGTGAGGATTGGGAGATCTCCACGGGTATCATTGCGTCTGAACCGTAGACTAGCCGGAAGGGTGTTTCCCTTGTGGTTGAGTGAATGGTGGTGTTGTTTCCCCATATGATCTCTGGGATAAGCTCTGCCCAGAGGCCTTTTGCATCATCCAGTTTCTTTCTTAGGGCATGTAGTATTACTTTATTTGTAGCTTCTGCTAATCTGTTTGTTTGTGGGTGTTCTATTGATGAAAAGTGTTGCTTGTTTTTCAAGTCCTGCAAAAATGATGTGAACTTCTGATCGGCAAACTGGCAACCATTATCTGTGATAATGCGCCGAGGTATGTCGAATTGACAAATAATATATTTCCATTCAAAAGAAAGCATTTGTTGTGATGTAATCTTGGCTAGAGACTGTGCTTCTATCCATTTTGAAAAATAATCAATTCTTACAACCAAGAATTTAACCTACCCTGCTACTGTTGGAAAAGGGCCGAGGATATCTATGCCCCATTGGTTGAATGGCCAGCTTACCTCGGAACAGTGTAGGAGTTTGGCCAGGAGATGTATGATTGGACTGTGTTTCTAGCAGTTGTTACAACTTCTGACTTTAGTTTTACAATCTTGTCGTAGTGTCGGCCAGTATAATCCAGCTCTGAGGATCTTTGAAAATAGGCTTCGGGCTCCGAGGTGTGTACCACAGATTCTTTCATGTGCCTCGGCAAGTGCAAGCTCGGCTTCTGCTCTGCAAAGACACTTTAGTAAAGGACGAGAAAATCCTCGTCTATATAGGAAATTGTTATAAATTGTAAAGAATGAGGCTTGTCTGTGAAAATGTCGAACGTTTTCGACATCGCCTGGCAAGATCCCTGTCTGAAGATACTTTATGTATGGAGTTCTCCAATCTGCTTCCTGTGTTAAACTTAAAATTTCTATGAGTTCAATGCTTGGTTTAAGTAATGTTGACTGATAAAGGGATGACCCGTTTGGTTGAGTACTGCCGAGTTTAGACAGAATGTCAGCTCGGCCATTACTCTCCCGGGGTATGTGCTGCATTTCGTATTTATAAAATTTTGAAAGTAAATTTTGAACGATGTCAAGGTATTTAGAAAGCAAAGGGTCCTTTACTTGGTATAATTTGTTTACTTGCTGGACGATAAGTAAAGAGTCGCAGTATACCTTAAGTTCGGTGATGTTTAGGTCAGCAGCGAGTCTTGGCAATTAGGGCTTTGTATTCACTTTGATTGTTACTTGCTTTGAAAGAAAAATGGAGGGAATGTTCGATGACATTGTCGTGGCTATCATCAAGGATGATACCTGCTCATCGACGTATAAGGACCATTCGATGTAATCTTCGATTTTGTCTGGTACTGAGAACTCGGTGATGAAGTCGGCCAAGAATTGGGACTTGATAGATGTTCGGCCTTCGTACTTGATATCAAATTCCAAAAGTTCCATCGACCATTTTACTAGCCGGCCAGCCAGCTATGGTTTCTGAAGGACTTGCCGTAAAGGATGATCTGTCCGAACATGGATTACATGACTCTGAAAATATGGCCGGAGTCTTCTGGCCGAGAAGACAAGGGCTAGGCCAGCTTCTCAATGCTCAGATATCGAAGCTCGGCATTCTGTAATGTTTTGCTGGTAAAATAGATCGGGAATTGCTGCTTTTCCCTTTCTGCAACGAGAGCAGAGCTTATAGCCCAGTTAGTGACAGATAAATATAAGAATAATGGTTCCCCTGGAAGGGGGGTTTGTAAAATTGGTGGTTTTGAAAGCGTTTCTTTGATAATTGTGAATGCTTGTTCGCAATCATCAGTCCATTGGAAAGCTTTTTTCTTTTTTAAAGTTTGGAAAAAACATAAAGACTTAGAAGCCAGGCATGGTAAGAATCTAAAGAGTGCAGCAAGTCTCCCTGTTAAGCGCTTGACTTCTTTGATGGTTTGTGGGCTTGTCATGTCTAAAACAGCTCGGCATTTTTCTGGATTCGCCTCAATACCTCGGCTGGTGAGCATGAAGCCGAGAAATTTGCCACTCTGGACGCCAAATGCGCACTCCTCAGGATTTAACCGCATGTTGTATTTTCTGATTTGACCGAAGATTTCTGCGAGGTCATCAAGGTGGTTGTTGCCGATCTTTGTCTTGGTGACCATATCGTCGACGTAGACCTCAATGTTCAGGCCGATCTGCTTGGCGAAGACTTTGTCCATTAGGCGTTGATATGTTGCACCTGCATTCTTAAGGCCAAATGACATGACTTTATAACAATAGTTTCCATATTCAGTAATAAAGGCTATCTTATTTTGATCAGACGGATGTATTTGGATCTGGTTGTAGCCAGAATATGCATCCATAAAGCTAAGTTTTTTATAACCAGATGTATTATCAACTAGGCAATCAATAGATGGCAAAGGATATGAATCTTTGGGGCATGCTTTGTTGAGATCGGTGAAATCAACACACATGCGCCATTTACCGTTATGTTTTTTTACCATGACGACATTCGCCAGCCATGTTGTGAATCTGATTTCCTGGATGAAGCCGGCGTTGATGAGCTTCTTGGTTTCTTCCAGGGAGGCTTGTTTTCGGTCGTGGCCGAGGTTCCTCTTTTTCTGTGCTATAGGTCAGACGGATGGATCTAATGCCAACTTGTGGGATATGATGGATGGATCAATGCCTGGCATATCAGTTGGAGTCCAAGCAAACAGATCGGCATTTTGTTGTAAAAATGCTCGGAATGAGGTTTTTTCCTCTGAGGTTAATGTGGAGCCGACGTAAGTGAATTTGTCCGAGCTTTCTGCGAAATAGATTTTATGCAGGTCTTCCGTCGGGGTTGGTCTTTCAAGGGTTCCTGGCCTCGAATCAAGGTCGGCCAGAGCTGGTAGGTCGTCCTTTCTGCCGATGTTGTGAACATGGACTTTTATGTTAGGGTTAGGTCTTTTGAAACTGTTGTTGTAGCATTCCCTAGCCTCTCGGGCATCACTATGAATGGTTGCAATTGTGTTATCCTACAAAGGGAACTTAACACAGAGATGAATTGTAGAGATTATGACGCCGAACCTATTTAGAAAAGGTTGGCCAAGTATCAAATTGTAAGGACTAAAACAGTCAACCACTAAGTATTGAATGTCTGAAGTTTTGGACGAGAGAGAACTCACCGAGTGTGGTTTGTAACCACACAGAGCCCATAACCGGGACTCTCTCACCTGAGAAACCTACCAGGTCTCCAGTGGAAGGTTGGTGGATGTTGCTGCTCAGTTTCATCTTCTGGAATGTGGAGTAAAAGAGAACATCGGCACTGCTCCCAGGGTCTAGTAAAACCTTTTTTACTAGGAGATCTCCGAGCTGCAGGGAAATCACGACCGGGTCGTCTAGATTTGTTACATTAGTGTTGTGGTAGGCTGTTTGGAATGTTATTTGAGGGAAGTGTGAAGGTGTCTACTGTTGAGTTTGATCGGATTCTACGGAAAGCATAGCTCTGTAAGATCACTTTCTCGCCGAGCTTGTGGCTCCTCCACTTGCAAAACCTCCGAAAATACAGTTAATAATACGTCTTGGTTGATCGGGATGGTTGGTATTCGACCGATCTTTATCTCGGCTAAGCTGTGTCGCCGAGCTTTGGTCACTAGAGCGGGGTGCTCGTTGCTATATGTGGCCGCCGATATACTTGTCTATGTGACCTTGCCAAGCTAGTCGCTCCAGAAGGTCTTTGGCGATGACACACTCGTCAGTAGTGTGTCTGTGCTTTTGGTGGAAAGAGCAGTATTTTGATCTGTTCGCGCTTTTTGAATCTGGGTAACTGCCGGCTTTTCTTGGCGGTTTGATCAACTTTGAATTTAAGATCTCCTTGATGATGTCGTCACGCTTGGTGTTGAACTGAGTGTAAGAGTGATATTGCGGAGTTGGTTTGAAGTTTTTCTTGTTGTCTCGTGTTTTGTCGTCGTCTCTATATTGTGGTTTTTCTGTTTTCCGAGCTTGTCAGAATTTCTCGATGTCGATCTGACCTTTAACCTTTTCACATAACTCGGCCATAGTTTTAGGTTTGGCTATAGCAATGGTCTCCTGGAATTTCCATGGTCGGAGTCCGCTTTTTATTGCATGCAGTTCCACCTCGGGATGGAGATCGGGTATACTCATGGCTATCTTCGTGAAGCGCATCATGTAGTCTCTAAGGCTTTCGTGCTGTCCCTGCTTGATTGTGTTCAGGTAATCGGAGTCGTGTAGATAGATGGCCGATCCAGCAAAGTGCTCCTTAAAGGGCTTTAATAAGTCTCTAAAGCGAGAAATAGAACCTGCAGGCAAAGAACAGAACCAATCAAGTGCATAACCATCTAAGTAAGATGGAAAACAACAACATAAAACTTTATCAGATGCACCGTTTACTATCATTATGGAGGTAAACTTTTTGATGTATTTCTTCGGATCACCTAACCCATCATAAGGGGTTAGGGTGGTCGGCAGAGTGAACCTCCTGGGCAAAACGAAATTCATCACCTCGGCCGTGAACGGCCCAGGGGAGCTTTCTAGGTTGTCGTCCTCGTTATCTGGCCGAGCTTCCTCATCATGCTCGGGTTGCTCTTCTTCGTGCCGAGCAGTTTCAGAGACATGCGTCAGCCCTAAATTATGCTCGGCTTCTTCTGTCCGTTCTTGCCGATCGTTATTGTTTTCGATTCGGGTGTTATTCAAATTAGCAATTTTATTTGCCATTCATTGGTTCTCTTCGGCCATGCGCTGGTTGGCTTGCCGTAGCTCGGTCACCATCTGAAGGAGCTCAAATGGTGTGGGTGGAAGTTGTTCAACCATGACTCCAAGCGATAACGTCGAGGCCGATGATATATGGAAGGGATTATATTCTCGGCCCCATGGTGGGCGTCAATTGTTCTTGGACGGGTTGCATATAGATTTCTTCACGCACTTCCGAACCATGATTTACCAACCGGTTATTTTGGATTGATGGGGATCAGCATGTGAGGGTAATGTTTGACGTACATACACGACCAATGCCGCAACATGTGATGGAGTTGTATGCTGCGGTTTGTGACATGGTTGTTGGTAGTCAATCGTCTCCTTCAAGTCCTGAAGTTATCCTTCTCGAGGCCACACCGATCCACTACACCCAGCCGCATGATAGTGCCGACAAGGACGATAGTGAGGGAGATTCAACTTATGTTGCCGGATGCGAGTTGTCTAACAATATAGCTTCTAAACATGAGTATGTGTCGAAGACTCCCACCGGCGGTGTTGGTCGGTTTCTCCTGCCCCTTTTGGCCATTCCTCGACTGTCAGATGTTCCTAATCATTATCAGACGTTGAACTTGAACGCAATGCAGCCCGACGATCTTTTGAATACCGGTGACGGGGAGGATTATAATACGGACGGTGGGGTGGAATTCTGAGTTAGCCATAGATTTAGGAACCGTGAAGCAGTTCTAATGGCAGTGAATAACTACAGTATTCAACGGAATGCGGAGTACAGAATTTTGGAGTCATATAGGCTTAAATACCACTGTCGTTGCAAGCAATTTACCAATAGTTGTCCATGGAGTCTTTGTCTGGCACTACGCTAGAACTTGAATTACTGGTATGTGTTACGATTTGTTTTGGATGCATTAGAGTCTATTGCGTTAATTTTGTGTTTTGCTAAAAATTGACATCCACGAGAAATTTGTAGGGAGGTGCGTAGGTTTGATGGAGCAAATACTTGTCTGGTACCTACCATGTCTCAAGACCATGCTCACCTGGATAGTGATTTGATTTGCAAGGTCGTGTTATCTATGATAAAGACTGACCCGTCGGTGTCTATCCCAGTGTTGCAAAGTGCAGTGCATCAGAGTTACCATTTCAAGTCCAAATCTAGTCTCCCTTATATAAGGCAACAGGGTGTCCGGCGGGGAAAGACTCAGAGTCATATAGGAAATAGTAATCATGGTCTATGTAATTCCCATAACATTTACTTTCGCATATTAATCTCGTATAAACCATTAACTGTTGCTAAACATTACTAAAAATTATAAACCACCTAGATAAACATTTATATTGAATGCAACAGATACCTATTAATTAGACTAACATGTTAATTGAGAGTTACTTATTTTATTTATTTCACTTAACTCACAATTAGTTGCATATTTTATTTATTTAATGTAAGTAACTGATGAGCGGATAATTTATACGCTTTTTGGCATTATTTTTACATATTTTTTAGTATGATTTAGTTAGTTTTTAATATATTTTTATTAGTTTTTAAATAAAAATCACATTTCTGGACTTTACTATGAGTTTGTGTGTTTTTCTATGATTTCAGGTAATTTCTGGCTGAAATTGAGGGACCTGAGCAAAAATTTGATTCAGAGGCTGAAAAAAGACTGCAGATGCTGTTGGATTCTGACCTCCCTGCACTCAAAGTGAATTTTCTGGAGCTACAGAAGTCCAAATGGCACGCTCTCAATTGCGTTGGAAAGTAGACATCCAGGGCTTTCCAGAAAGATATAATAGTTCATACTTTGCCCGAGTTTAGATGACGCAAACTGGCGTTCAACGCCAGTCCTCTGCCCTATTCTGGCGTTAAACGCCAGAAACAGGTTACAAGTTGGAGTTAAACGCCCAAAACAGGTTACAACCTGGCGTTTAACTCCAGAAACAGCCTAGGCATGTGTAAAGCTCAAGTCTCAGCCCCAGCACACACCAAGTGGGCCCCGGAAGTGGATTTATGCACTATCTATCATAGTTTACTCATTTTCTGTAAACCTAGGTTACTAGTTTAGTATTTAAACAACTTTTAGAGATTTATTTTGTACCTCATGACATTTTTATGTTTTACATTGTATCTCTACGGCATGAATCTCTAAACCCCATGATTGGGGGTGAGGAGCTCTGCTGTGTCTCGATGAATTAATGCAATTACTTCTGTTTTCTATTCAATCACGCTTGTTTCTATTCTAAGATACTCGCTTGTACTTAACCGTGATGAATGTGATGATCCGTGACACTCATCATCATTCTCAACCTATGAACGTGTGCCTGACAACCACTTCCGTTCTACCTTAGATTGAGTGTGTATATCTTAGCCTCTTGGTTCATGATCAGAGTCTTCGTGGTATAGGCTAGGATTATTGGCGGCTATTCCTGAGATCCGGAAAGTCTAAACCTTGTCTGTGGTATTCCGAGTAGGATCTGGGAGGGGATGATTGTGACGAGGTTCAAACTCACGAGTGTTGGGCGTAGTGACAGACGCAAAAGGATCAATGGATCCTATTCCAACATGAGTGAGAACCGACAGATGATTAGCCGTGTGGTGACAGCGCATTTGGACCATTTTCACTGAGAGGACGGATGGTAGCCATTGACAACGGTGATCCACCAACATACAGCTTGCCATGGAAGGAGACCTGCGTGCGTGAAGAAGGAGACAGTAGGAAAGCAGAGATTCAGAAGACAGAACATCTCCAAAACCTCAATCTGTTCTCCATTACTGCATAACATGTACTATTTAATTTATGCTTTTTACTCTTCATAAATATAATCACTCTTATCATTGATCTCATGACTAAGAATTACAAAATAACCATAGCTTGCTTCAAGCCGACAATCTCCGTGGGATCGACCCTTACTCACGTAAGGTATTACTTGGACGACCCATTGCACTTGCTGGTTAGTGGTACGAGTTGTAAAAAGTGTGATTTACAATTCGTGCACCAAGTTTTTGGCGGCGTTGCCAGAGATTGTTCGAGTTTGGATAACTGACGGTTTTTTTTGTTGCTTAGATTAGGAAAAATTTATCTTTTTAGTTTAGAGTCACAAAAATTGCGTCTTCTATTATTGTTTTTGGTTGAAATTTTTTTTAAATCCTTATTTTCTCTTTTAAATTTTTCGAAAATTTTTATAAACTAATAATTGAGTTTTTCTGTTTGAGTTTAGTTTTATATTTTAAGTTTGGTGTCAATTGCATGTTTTTATTTTCTTTTAAATTTTCGAATTTGTGTTCATTGTTCTTTCTTAATCTTCAAGTTGTTCTTGCTATTTTTCTTATTTGATCTTTAGTTTTTCCCGTTCTGTGTATTTTCTTGTTTTTCTTGTGCGTTTTCAAATCATCAGCAAAAAAAAAATTATATACATTAAATACCTTTTTTTAAAACACTTTAAATTTATAGTTCAGTTGGCTAGAGCGTTGTGCTTATGTTCTTGGTAATTGGGTATCTTCCTTTTAAAACTTTTTCAAAAATAATTTTTCTTTGATTAAATCTTGTGTCAAACTTTTAAGTTTGGTGTTCTCTTGTTATTTTTCTTTAATTTTCAAAAATTTATTTTTGGTTTTCTAAAAATTTTAAGTTTGGTATTCTTTGTGTTTTTATTTTCTTAAAAATTTTTAAAAATTGTTCTTGGTGTTCATCTTGATCTTCAAAGTGTTCTTGGTGTTCATCTTGACATTCAAAGTTTTCTTACTCGTTTTCTTTATTTTGATCTAAAAATTCTAAGTTTGGTGTGAGTTTGTTGTTTTTCTCTTTCCTCATTGAATTCAAATCTTTTTCAAAAAAATCATATCTTTTTCAAAAACTTATCTTATCTTATTTCAAATTTCAAATTTCAAATTTAATTTTCAAAACTTTTTAATTTAAATATCTTCTCTTACCTAGCTTATCTTATCTTTTCTAATCTCAAATCTTAAAATCAAATCTTTTTCATATCTTTTCTTTTATTTTCTTTTATTTTCTTTTATTTTCTTACAAGTATCTTTAATTTTAAGACATATCTTTTTCAAAACTTTCTAACCAATTTCTCTCTCTTTATTTTTTTCGAAAATCCTCACCCACATCTTTTTCAAATCTTTTTAATTAATTAATTAATTTAGTTTTCAATTTTCTTTTATTTCTTTTTCTTCAAATTTTTGAAATTATAGTCAATTTTTTATTTATTTTATTTTATTTTATTTTAATTTCAGTTTTCAAAAAAAAAATTATTTGCAATCCGCATCATCTCCCTTTCTCCATCATGGACCTAAGTAGAAATAAACAGCCCAGAAGGACTCTGGGGTCATATACTAACCCCATTACTGCTGCATATGGGAGTAGCATCTGTATACTTCCCATCAAAGCAAGCAGTTTTGAGCTAAATCCTCAGCTCATTGTCATGGTGCAGCAAAATTGCCAGTATTCCGGTCTTCCACAAGAAGAACCTACTGAGTTTCTGGCACAGTTCTTGCAAATTGCTGACACAGTGCGTGACAAGGAGGTAGATCAGGATGTATACAGGCTGTTACTGTTTCCGTTTGCTGTAAAAGATCAAGCTAAAAGGTGGTTAAATAACCAACCCACAGCAAGCATAAGAACATGGAAACAGTTATCAGACAAATTCCTGAATCAATATTTCCCTCCAAAAAGGATGACACAGCTAAGGTTGGACATCGAAGGCTTTAAACAAGAGGATGATGAATCCTTTTATAATGCCTGGGATGTAGAACCTATGCACAATTACTCAAGAGGGGGGGGGTGAATTGAGTATTGCAACAACAATGAATCTTTTTGCGAAAGTTAAAGACAATATACAAAAGTGTTATTGTACTAGTATTTTTCCAAGAGCTTAACTCAATTGCTAAGCATTTATAAGGAGCTTTTACTTTCCAATAGACACCAACTCAAATAAATTGATCAAGCTTTTCACCAATCGGACTTAAGCTATTCCTTAAGTACTTACGAAGCTACTTTTCGATCACAATTTATTTGCTCAAAGGTAAAAGACAATAATATTGAAGAGATGAGTTTGGAGAGATGCAAACGCTATTTAGAGTGGTTCGGCACAATCCTTGTCCTACGTCCACTTTCTTTCTCAATCGCAATTGAGAAGTTCCACTATTGCCAAGCTTCAAGGTGCTCGCGCAAAACCTTTTACAATCCGAGTCCTTAGTTTCTAACACCTCACGGTATATGATCACCACTCGTATACTAACCCACTCCACTTAAAGATACCTTCTCTAAGATTTGCCTTGAGTACTTAGTATACTTCTTTGGTATCCTCACCGACTATAGTGTTTATAACTCTTGACTCAACCTTGGAGATCACACTCCAATTTACAAAGTGTACAAGAAAACAATTCTCAAAAAATTGTTGAGATGAAATGAGTACTCTCTAGAAGAGTGTATGATTACAAGTTTAGCACTATTGAACCAATTGATATTGCTCTCTCAAATTGTGTATTATAACACCTTAAAAATGTGTAGAATGAAAGAATATAAACAAGATAGTTTGCAAATACTCACATGTATGAAATAAGGCTTCAATCCATCTATTTATAGACTCCCCAAACCTTAGAAACGTTGGGGAGTTAATGGGATGGAGCCGTTTTATCAAAACTAGCCGTTTTTTATGTTTTTGAAACATTTGCATCGATGCATAACACTTTGCATCGATGCAAATGTGTCTTTGAAGCTGAAATTTGAATTTTCAGCTAGGTTGCATCGATGCAAACATCTTTGCATCGATGCAACAAGTCGTTGCCTGTTTTGCATCGATGCAAGATGAGTGTGCATCGATGCAAACCTTAAAGAATGGCTTAAAATCACTTCAAAATGCTTAGGATTGATCTCAAACTTGTTGGAGTCAATTCCTATGCTTTTGTACCTTTGAAAACAAGTTTTAAACCATTTGGCTAGCATCGAATTGCAAGATGTGCATCAAAACATTTTGTGAGTGTGTGTTGAGAGATTTAGCAATTGGTTCTTAACAAGAAGTTACCTAAGTCCTAAGACACTATACTTGTCTTCAAATGTTGTGGACTTGAGTTTCTTGTTGTTGTTGTGTTGCTTTCAACTCTTCATTCCTCAACGTTGAATGTTGGTTGATCTTTCAACATGCTTGTTCATTCAAGTTGTTTGTTGGTTTGTCTTTCATGTCGTTTGTTGGTTTGTCATTCATCAAAACCTACGAATACAAACTTCGTATACAAGCAACATGATTTACAATTTCCCCCTTTTTGATAATGACAAACCAATTTTGAGGATATGCATTTATAAATGATTTTGAAAGCAACAATAATGCACTTTGTTTTATAGAAAGCTTTGGAGAAGACTTCACAAAAAAATTTTTCAAGAGTTCCCCCTAAATATGTGCATTTGTTCCCTTAAAGGGCGTTTATCAAAGAAAACGATTTAGATATCAAAGTTTTTGCTTAGCGGAAGTCTTTTTGAAATCATTGTTTCGCAAACTTATTTCTTCTTTTCAAATCCTCAAATCCTCAAACTTCCTCAAACTTCTTCTTTTTCAAGAGTTCAAAATTTCAAATATCCTCAAACTTCTCTTCCCCCTTTTGACATTATCAAAAAGAAAGGAGTTTAAAATGTGTCATAGAAGCATGCATAAAACAATGAATTTTTTTAAGTTCAATTTCTCTATTAATCTCAAGGATGAGATATTCCCCCTTTTAAAAAGAATTTGATTTCCTCTTTTTATATATATAACAAGCATGCATAATTCCCCCTAAATAAGTGAAATATATTAAAGCATGCACATTAACTTAAAATAGGGGTACCAATCCTATTTTGAGTTATTCACCAAATAAGCATACAAGCATTAATCATTAAACAAATTTATGAAGGAAATATCAATTAAACCATAATAGAAATCCTTAACTTACTAGGAGTTAGTTTAACAATTCATATAATCAAATAAACATAAAGCAATAAAAAGTGACTTGATGAAGAGGAGACAATCAATCTTGGTCTTCATCATCATCATTATCCTCTTCATACGGTATTTTCATCCTTTGGTGGTTCTTTCTTCAATCCTTTGAGTTCCATCATGTATATACTCACTTAAACTATTATAAACTTCAATTTGTTGATCCTCCATTGTTTATAATCTTCAAATTCTTCAATCTACCTCAAGATTAATCACTCATTCATCAACTCATAAACCTACAAAACAATGGCTTAATTGGATATCTCCAATGCTTAAGTTAGTAAGAGATACAAAAATAGCAATATAAATACAATGAATTCAAACAAATCATATTAGATTAGAATCCAAGATACCGAGTTTCATCATTTTTACTAACAAGGCATTTCACATCATTTGAGGAAACTTCATCTAGATTAATCATGTATACATTGTCAACACGGTGCCCAATTAGCACAATCTCATTAGTGTCTTGCCTTTTATCAAACAACATTTTGAATCAAAGGTGACTAAGTTTCCTTTGTCACAAAGTTGGCTAACACTAATGAGATTATGTTTGAGACCTTTGACAAGTATAACATTATCTATGGAGGTAGAAGAATTTTTACTAACTTTTCCAACGCCGATTACTTTGCCGGTGTTGTTGTCTCCATAGATCACGTTTCCTCCGTTTGTAGGCTCTATTGCGGTGAACTTTGATTCATCGCCGGTCATGTGTTTGGAGCATCCACTATCAACATACCAATTTGTATCCTTAGCTCCAACACGTACCTACAAAACAATTAAAATTGGGATTTAGGTACCCAAGTGAATTTGGGTCCTTGATGGTTAGTATGAGCATAATGCCCATAAGGTGCCCATCTCGTATCTTGACTACGAAAGTTTATATGTTTAATTCTAGTAAAGCATACGGGTGCTATATGACCTACTTTATTACAATAATGACATATGACATTTGGATTATGCATCCTATGCATGTTTCTAAATGGTTGCCTAGGTTGTTTCCTAAATGCAACATCTTTTGATCTATATGCATTGTGATTATAATTTCTAAATGAAGCATGTTGAGGAGGATGTTTAAAGGCTTCATTCCTTTTAGGCATGCTTGCCTTTTGGGCTTGCGGTTGCCTAATAGGAGTTTTAGCATTTTTAAATTTTCCTTTTTCAAAACCTAAACCTTCCTTATTATGAACATGCTTTTGGTTTTTCAACATTTTATCTAAGTTCTTTGAAGATTCATTGAACTTAGCTAAAGTGTTCTTAAGATTTGTAATTTCATTTTCATGCATTTTACAAGATTTGTATGGATCACTACTTGTGCTACACTTATCTTTTCCAAGATTGATATTCTCGTTTTTCAACATCTCATTTTGTTTTAAAAGATCCATATTCTTTTTCTTTAGGAGAGAATAATCTTGGGTAAGTTTTGTGTATACCTCAAGTAAGGCATCATATTCATCTTGTAAATTAAAAGAAGTGGAGTTGTCATTACTAACCTTTTCTTCGCTTGCCATTAAGCACAGATTTGCAACCTCGTCGTCATCGGAGTCAGATTCATCCTCGTTCTCCCATGATATGTATGCTTTCTCCTTCTTCTTAAATTTCTTGTTTTTGTCCTCCTTTTGAAGTTTTGGACAATTGGGTTTAATGTGTCCAACTTCTCCACACTCATAGCATTTTGGTACCTTTGTTTTGCTCTTGAAGTTTTTCTTCATTGCAAACTTATTGAATCTTTTTAATAAGAGTGCAAATTCTTCATCTCCTTCTTCTTCATTATCATCACTCTCTTCTTGTAGTGATGTTGTTTTAAGGGCGAGACTTTTCTTCTTGCTTTCTTCACCTTTTTGTCTATTTAGCATAGTCATTTCATAGGTGAGAAGATTTCCTCGTAGTTGATCAAATGTAAGTTGATCATAGAGCCTTCCTTCCACAATGGCGTTCACTTTGGAGTTCCATTTTGGTGTAAGGCTTGTAAGCACCTTGGTCACAATTTGTTTATCAGTGTATTTTGTGCCAAGCATGCTTAGGTTGTTGAAGATCTTGGAGAGTCTTTCAAGAGCTTCTTCAATGCTCTCTTCATCTTTCATTTTAAAATTTTCCCATTCATGAACCAACATAAATACCTTTGATTCTTTAACGTGGTCGGTTCCTTCGTAAGTGATTTGGAGTTTATCCCAAATCTCTTTAGCGGTTTCACATGTAGAGATCTTCATATAATCATGCTCGTTAAGTGCACAATGAATGAAGTTGATGGCTTTATCATTCATTGCCACTTTCTTCCAATCATCGTCACTATATTCATTTTCTTTTTTCGGTACTTGCTTTAAGACGGAGACTTCTCCTTCTTTAGCGCTTGTTGTCTTTGTTGGAATGTGATTTCCATTCTCAATCACTTTCCAAATTCTCACATCTTGAGAACGGATCCAAATTCTCATCTTATTTTTCCAATAAGAGTAATTTGTTCCGCTAAAAAGAGGAGGTCTAGCGGTTGAGTTACCTTCACTAGTGTTGTTGTTGTTAAAGCTTGTGCTTGCCATGATCTTTTCCCTTAAACGGTTAAGTCTTTCAAAGGGTTAAGCTCTGATACCACTTGTAGAACCTATGCACAATTACTCAAGAGGGGGGGTGAATTGAGTATTGCAACAACAATGAATCTTTTTGCGAAAGTTAAAGACAATATACAAAAGTGTTATTGTACTAGTATTTTTCCAAGAGCTTAACTCAATTGATAAGCATTTATAAGGAGCTTTTACTTTCCAATAGACACCAACTCAAATAAATTGATCAAGCTTTTCACCAATCGGACTTAAGCTATTCCTTAAGTACTTACGAAGCTACTTTTCGATCACAATTTATTTGCTCAAAGGTAAAAGACAATAATATTGAAGAGATGAGTTTGGAGAGATGCAAATGCTATTTAGAGTGGTTCGGCACAATCCTTGTCCTACGTCCACTTTCTTTCTCAATCGCAATTGAGAAGTTCCACTATTGCCAAGCTTCAAGGTGCTCGCGCAAAACCTTTTACAATCCGAGTCCTTAGTTTCTAACACCTCACGGTATATGATCACCACTCGTATACTAACCCACTCCACTTAAAGATACCTTCTCTAAGATTTGCCTTGAGTACTTAGTATACTTCTTTGGTATCCTCACCGACTATAGTGTTTATAACTCTTGACTCAACCTTGGAGATCACACTCCAATTTACAAAGTGTACAAGAAAACAATTCTCAAAGAATTGTTGAGATGAAATGAGTACTCTCTAGAAGAGTGTATGATTACAAGTTTAGCACTATTGAACCAATTGATATTGCTCTCTCAAATTGTGTATTATAACACCTTAAAAATGTGTAGAATGAAAGAATATGAACAAGATAGTTTGCAAATACTCACATGTATGAAATAAGGCTTCAATCCATCTATTTATAGACTCCCCAAACCTTAGAAACGTTGGGGAGTTAATGGGATGGAGCCGTTTTATCAAAACTAGCCGTTTTTTATGTTTTTGAAACATTTGCATCGATGCATAACACTTTGCATCGATGCAAATGTGTCTTTGAAGCTGAAATTTGAATTTTCAGCTAGGTTGCATCGATGCAAGATGAGTGTGCATCGATGCAAACCTTAAAGAATGGCTTAAAATCACTTCAAAATGCTTAGGATTGATCTCAAACTTGTTGGAGTCAATTCCTATGCTTTTGTACCTTTGAAAACAAGTTTTAAACCATTTGGCTAGCATCGAATTGCAAGATGTGCATCAAAACATTTTGTGAGTGTGTGTTGAGAGATTTAGCAATTGGTTCTTAACAAGAAGTTACCTAAGTCCTAAGACACTATACTTGTCTTCAAATGTTGTGGACTTGAGTTTCTTGTTGTTGTTGTGTTGCTTTCAACTCTTCATTCCTCAATGTTGAATGTTGGTTGATCTTTCAACATGCTTGTTCATTCAAGTTGTTTGTTGGTTTGTCTTTC
This sequence comes from Arachis hypogaea, assembly GCF_003086295.3. NCBI lineage: Eukaryota > Viridiplantae > Streptophyta > Magnoliopsida > Fabales > Fabaceae > Arachis > Arachis hypogaea. The sequence continues at coordinate 134,845,550 of NC_092055.1, forward strand.
ATGTCGTTTGTTGGTTTGTCATTCATCAAAACCTACGAATACAAACTTCGCATACAAGCAACATGATTTACATGGGAGAAGAAGTACAGAGGGATGCTAAGGAAATGCCCTTCTGAAATGTTTTCAGAGTGGGTGTAATTAGACATCTTCTACTACGGGCTTACAGAAAAAGCTCAGATATCTCTAGACCACTCAGCTGGTGGATCTATACACATGAGAAAGACTATTGAAGAGGCTCAAGAGCTTATTTATATAGTTGCTAGAAATCAGCATCTGTACATAAGTAATGAGTCCTCCATGAAAGAAGAAGCTAAGGCAGTATCAACTAACTTTAGTCCTTAGGAACAAGTTGCTGAACTCAATCAGCAACTATCTTCTATAACAAGGCATTTAGCAGAAGTTAAGGAGATGCTACAAGAAACCAAAAATGCTAACAAGGATATGAAATCACAATTGAATCAGACAAAACAGCAATTATCAAAACAGATAACAGAAGAGTGCCAAGCAGTTCAATTAAGAAGTGGAAAAATATTAAATACCTCAACTCAAAGTAGCAGAAATCCAAGAAAAGAACAGCTGACAGAGGATGAGCAACCTGCTACCCAAAATCCCTCTGAGGACAGTAAGAGCCCAGAGAGGAATAAGTCTGGCGTTCAAACGCCAGAAAAGGGTGAGAATCTGGTGTTCAACGCCCAATCCATGTTCAGTTCTGGCGTTCAAACGCCAGTGAGGGATCAGACACCTGCAAGTGCTGATAATAACTCCCTCAAGAAGGCTTCTCAACCTGCCTCTGTAGGAAATAAACCTGCAGCAACTAAGGTTGAAGAATATAAAGCCAAGATGTCTTATCCTCAGAAACTCTGCCAAGAGGAGCAAGATAAGCAATTTGCCCGCTTTGCAGACTATCTCAGAACTCTTGAAATAAAGATTCTATTTGCAGAGGTACTTGAGCAAATACCCTCTTATGCCAAGTTCATGAAAGAGATCTTGAGTCATAAGAAGGATTGGAGAGAAACTGAAAGAGTTCTCCTCACTGAAGAATGCAGTGCAGTCATTCTGAAAAGCTTCCCAGAAAAGCTTAAGGATCCTGAAAGCTTTACGATACCATGCACATTAGAGGGTGCTTGTACCAAGACAGCTCTATGTGATCTTGGGGCAAGCATCAACCTAATCCCTGCATCCACTATCAGAAAGCTTGGCTTGACTGAAGAGGTCAAACCAACCCGGATCTGTCTTCAACTTGCTGATGGCTCCATTAAATACCCATCAGACATAATTGAGGACATGATTGTCAAGGTTGGGCCATTTGCCTTCCCTACTGACTTTGTAGTGCTGGAAATAGAAGAGCACAAGAGTGCAACTCTCATTCTAGGAAGACTATTCCTAGCAACTGGACGAACCCTCATTGACGTCCAAAAAGGGGAGATAACCCTGAGAGTCAATGAGGATGAGTTTAAGTTGAATGTTGATGAGCGGATAATTTATACGCTTTTTGACATTGTTTTTAGTATGTTTTTAGTAGGATCTAGTTACTTTTAGGGATGTTTTTAATAGATTTTATGTTAAATTCACATTTCTGGACTTTACTATGAGTTTGTGTGTTTTTCTGTGATTTCAGGTATTTTCTGGCTGAAATTGAGGGACTTGAGCAGAAATCAGATTCAGAGGTTGAAAAAGGACTGCTGATGCTGTTGGATTCTGACCTCCCTGCACTCAAAGTGGATTTTCTGGAGCTACAGAACTCGAAATGGCGCGCTTCCAATTGCGTTGGAAAGTAGACATCCAGGGCTTTCCAGCAATATATAATAGTCCATACTTTGGCCAAGAATTGATGACGTAAACTGGCGTTCAACGCCAGCCTTCTGCCCAAATCTGGCGTCCAGCGCCAGAAAAGGATCCAAAACCAGAGTTGAACGCCCAAACTGGCACAGAAACTGGCGTTCAACTCCACAAATGGCCTCTGCACGTGCAACACTTAGGCTCAGCCCAAACACACACCAAGTGGGCCCCGGAAGTGGATTTATTCATCAATTACTTACTCATGTAAACCCTAGTGACTAGTTTATTATAAATAGGACCTCTTACTATTGTATTAGTCGTCTTTTTGACCATCTTTGAACGCATTGTTCTTAGACCATGGGGGCTGGCCACACGGCCATGCCTGGACCTTCACTTATGTATTTTCAACGGTAGAGTTTCTACACTCCATAGATTAAGGTGTGGAGCTCTGCTGTTCCTCAAAGATTAATGCAAAGTACTACTGTTTTCTATTCAATTCTTCTTATTTCGCTTCTAAGATATCCATTCGCACCCAAGAACGTAATGAAGGTGATGATTATGTGTGACGCTCATCATCCTTCTCCCTTATGAACGCGTGTCTGACAAACACTTCTGTTCTACATGAATTAAGCTAGAATGAGTATCTCTTAGATCTCCTAACCAGAATCTTCGTGGCGTAAGCTAGAATGATGGCGGCATTCAAGAGAATCCGGAAGGTCTAAACCTTGTCTGTGGTATTCTGAGTAGGATTCAATGATTGAATGACTGTGACGAGCTTCAAACTCGCGAGTGCTGGGCGTTAGTGACAGAAGCAAAAGGAGGGTGAATCCTATTCCAGCATGATCGGGAACCAACAGATGAATAGCCGTGCCGTGACAGGGTGCGTGAGCATAAGATTCACTGAGAGGAGGGGATGTAGCCACTGACAACGGTGATGCCCTTGCATACAGCCAGCCATGGAAAGGAGTAAGACTGATTGGATGAAGATAGCAGGAAAGCAGAGGTTCAGAGGAACGAAAAGCATCTCCATTCGCTTATCTGAAATCCCTGCCAATGAATCTACATAAGTATCTCTATCCCTTTTATTGTTTATTTTAATCTAATAAAATATCATGTTTAAATCCGCCTGACTGAGATTTGCAAGGTGACCATAGCTTGCTTCAAGCCAACAATCTCTGTGGGATCGACCCTTACTCACGTAAGGTTTATTACTTGGACGACCCAGTACACTTGCTGGTTAGTTGAACGGAGTTGTGTCCACACATAGTAAAGAGCCATAATAATGATTCCATACAATAACAAAGAGTACTACATTAATGTGATCATAATTTCGTCCACCAAATGTTGTCAAAGCTATGCAACATTCAGACATATCAGAAGACTGCCTGAGCGTTGATATTATTGACTCCCTGGTGGAAGAGGTCAATATGACTGAGAGTCTCGAATCAGAGCTAGAGGACATTTTTAAAGATGTTCAGCCTGATCTGGAGGAACCAGAGGAAATAAAAGAACCTCTGAAAACTCCTCAGGAAGAGGAGAAACTTCCTAAACCTGAGCTCAAACCACTACCACCATCCCTGAAATATGGATTTCTGGGAGAAGGTGACACTTTTTCTGTAATTATAAGCTCTACTTTAGAGCCATAGGAAGAGAAAACACTAATTCAGGTGCTAAGGACACACAAGACAGCTCTTGGATGGTCCATAAGTGATCTTAAGGGCATTAGCCCAGCCAGATGTATGCACAAGATCCTATTGGAGGATGATGCTAAGCTAGTGGTTCAACCACAGAGGCGGCTAAATCCCGCCATGAAGGAGGTGGTGCAGAAAGAGGTCACTAAGTTACTAGAGGCTGTGATTATTTATCCTATTTCTGATAGCCCCTGGGTGAGCCATGTCCATGTTGTCCCTAAGAAGGGAGGTATGACAGTGGTTCATAATGAAAAAAATGAACTGGTTCCTACAATAACAGTTACAGGGTGGCGTATGTGTATTGACTACAGAAGGCTCAATACAGCCACCAGGAAGGATCACTTCCCTTTACCATTCATAGACCAGATGCTAGAAAGACTAGTAGGTCATGAATACTACTGCTTTTTGGATGGCTATTCAGGTTACAACCAAATTACAGTAGATCCTCAGGACCAAGAGAAAACAGCATTCACATGTCCATCTGGAGTATTTACATACAAAAGAATGCCTTTTGGTCTGTACAATACACCTGCAACCTTTCAGAGGTGCATGCTCTCTATCTTCTCTGATATGGTAGAGAAATTTCTGGAAGTCTTCATGGATGACTTCTCAGTATTTGGAGACTCATTTAGCTCCTGTCTTAACCATCTAGCACTTGTTCTGAAAAGATGCCAAGAGACTAACCTGGTTTTAAATTGGAAAAAATGTCACTTTATGGTGACTGAAGGAATTGTCCTTGGGCATAAAATTTCGAACAAGGGAATAGAGGTGGATCAAGTTAAGGTAGAGGTAATTGAAAAATTACCACCACCCACCAATGTTAAGGCAATCAGAAGCTTTCTGGGGCATGCAGGATTCTATAGGAGGTTTATAAAGGATTTTTCAAAAATCGCAAAACCTCTGAGCAATCTGCTAGCTGCTGACACGCCATTTGTGTTTGACACAGAGTGTCTGCAGGCGTTTGAAACCCTGAAAGCTAAGCTGGTCACAACACCAGTTATTTCTGCACCAGATTGGACATTACCTTTGGAACTAATGTGTGATGCCAGCGACCATGCCATTGGTGCAGTATTGGGACAGAGGCATAACAAGCTTCTGCATGTCATTTATTATGCTAGCCATGTTTTAAATGATGCCCAGAAAAATTACACAACCACAGAAAAAGAGCTGCTTGTAGTGGTTTATGCCATTGACAAGTTTAGATCATACTTAGTAGGATCAAAAGTGATTGTGTACACTGACCATGCTGCTCTTAAATATCTACTCACAAAGCAGGATTCAAAGCCCAGGCTCATAAGATGGGTGTTGCTTCTGTAAGAGTTTGATATAGAAATAAGAGACAGAAAAGGGACAGAGAATCAAGTAGCTGATCACCTATCCCGGATAGAACCAGTAGCAGGAGCATCCCTCCCTCCTACTGAGATCTCTGAAACCTTTCTGGATGAGCAATTGTTTGCTATTCAGGAAGCTCTATGGTTTGCAGACATTGCAAACTATAAGACACAAGGTTCTCCTTCTGCAACCATAGAGAGGAAGCATGAAAAGCTTCTCTCAATATAGAGTCAAACAAAACCCCCACATTCAAACTCTAAGTTTGGTGTTGGGAGGCCACAACCAAACTCTAAGTTTGGTGTTGAGAGGCCCCAACCCTGCTCTGATTATCTGTGAGGCTCCATGAGAGCTCACTGTCAAGCTATTGACATTAAAGAAGCGCTTGTTGGGAGGCAACTCAATGTTATTTAATTATATCTATTTATTTTTCATTGCTATTTTATGTTTTATTTAGGTTGATGATCATGTGAAGTCACAAAAACAACTGAAAAATCAAAAACAGAATGAAAAACAGCATTAAAAATAGCTCACCCTGGAGGAAGAGCTTACTGGCATTTAAACGCCAGTAAGAAGCATCAGACTGGTGTTTAACGCCAGAAAGAAGTATCAAGCTGGCGTTAAACGCCAGAAACAAGCACCAGACTGGCGTTTAACGCCAGAACAGAGCATCAAGTTGGCGTTTAACGCCAAGAAAGGGAGAAAAGCTGGCGTTTAACGCTAGAAACAAGCAGCAGTCTGGCGTTAAACGCCAGGATTGCACACTAAGGACGTTTTTGCACGCCTCAATGGAGCAGGGATGCTAAGTCCTTGACCCCTCAAGATCTGTGGACCCCACAGGATCCCTACCTATCCCACCTCTTCTTCTCTCATCTTCACACCTTTCCATAACACTCTTCTCCATACTCTCTTCACCACTCACATCCATCCATCATAAACCCCTCATACACACTATCACCCTCCCTTGGCCGAACCCACCACACATCTCCATCTCCTCCTTTCTTTCTTCTTTTGCTCGAGGACGAGCAAACATTTTAAGTTTGGTGTAGAAAAGCCCCGCTTTTTAATTTTCCATAACCATATGGCACCTTCCATGAAATTAGAGAAGATCAAAGAGCTATGAGGGAAGAGCAACAAAGGCAAGGAAGAGACATAGAGGAGCTCAAGAGCACCATTGGTTCTTCAAGAAGAGGAAGACGCCACCCTCACTAAGGTGGACCCGTTCCTTAATCTCATTGTTCTTATTTTCCTGTTTTTCAATTTTTGAGCCTTATGTTTTATTTATGTTTGTGTCTTTACTATATGATCATTAGTGTTTAAGTGTCTATGTCTTAAAGCTATGAATGTCCTATGAGTCCATCACCTCTCTTAAATGAAAACTGTTCTAAAAACAAAAGAACAAGAAGTACATGCTTTCGAATTCATCCTTGAAATTAGTTTAATTATTTTGATGTGGTGACAATACTTTTTGTTTTCTGAATGAATGCTTGAATAGTGCATATGTCTTTTGATATTGTTGTTTATGAATGTTAAATATGTTGGCTCTTGAAAGAATGATGAAAAGGAGAAATGTTATTTGATAATCTGAAAAATCATAAAAATGATTCTTGAAGCAAGAAAAAGCAGTGAAGAACAAAGCTTGCAAAAAGAAAATTGGCGAAAAAAAAAAGAGAAAGAGAAAGAAAAAGCAAGCAGAAAAGCCAAAAGCTCTTTAAACCAAAAGGCAAGAGCAAAAAGCCAATAGCCCTTAAAACCAAAAGGCAAGGGTAATAAAAAGGATCCAAGGCTTTGAGCATCAGTGGATAGGAGGGCCTAAAGGAATAAAATCCTGGCCTAAGCGGCTAAACCAAGCTGTCCCTAACCATGTGCTTGTGGCGTGAAGGTGTCAAGTAAAAACTTGAGACTGAGCGGTTAAAGTCGAGGTCCAAAGCAAAAACAGAGTGTGCTTAAGAACCCTGGACACCTCTAATTGGGGATTCTAGCAAAGCTGAGTCACAATCTGAAAAGGTTCACCCAGTTATGTGTCTGTAGCATTTATGTATCCGGTGGTAATACTGGAAAACAAAGTGCTTAGGGCCACAGCCAAGACTCATAAAGTAGATGTGTTCAAGAATCAACATACTGAACTAGGAGAATCAATAATACTGTCTGAATTCTAAGTTCCTATAGATGCCAATCATTCTGAACTTCAAAGGATAAAGTGAGATGCCAAAACTATTCAAGAGGCAAAAAGCTACAAGTCCCACTCATCTGATTGGAGCTAAGTTTCATTGATATTTTGGAATTCATAGTATATTCTCTTCTTTTTATCCTATTTGATTTTCAGTTGCTTGGAGACAAGCAACAATTTAAGTTTGGTGTTGTGATGAGCGGATAATTTATACGCTTTTTGGCATTATTTTTACATAGTTTTTAGTATGATTTAGTTAGTTTTTAATATATTTTTATTAGTTTTTAAATAAAAATCATATTTCTGGACTTTACTATGAGTTTGTGTGTTTTTCTGTAATTTCAGGTAATTTCTGGCTGAAATTGAGGGACCTGAGCAAAAATTTGATTCAGAGGCTGAAAAAGGACTGCAGATGTTGTTGGATTCTGACCTCCCTGCACTCAAGTGGATTTTCTGGAGCTACAGGAGTCCAAATGGCGCGCTCTCAATTGCGTTGGAAAGTAGACATCCAGGACTTTCCAGCAATATATAATAGTTCATACTTTGCCTGAGTTTAGACGATGCAAACTGGCGTTCAACGCCAGTCCTCTGCCCTATTCTGGCGTTAAACGCCAGAAATAGGTTACAAGTTGGAGTTAAACGCCCAAAATAGGTTACAACCTGGAGTTTAACTCTAGAAACAGCCTAGACACGTGTAAAGCTCAAGTCTTAGCCCCAGCACACACCAAGTGGGCCCCGGAAGTGAATTTATGTACTATCTATCATAGTTTACTCATTTTCTATAAACCTAGGTTACTAGTTTAGTATTTAAACAACTTTTAGAGATTTATTTTGTACCTCATGACATTTTCACATTTTACATTGTATCTCTACGGCATGAGTCTCTAAACCCCATGATTGGGGGTGAGGAGCTCTGCTGTGTCTCGATGAATTAATGCAATTACTTCTGTTTTCTATTCAATCACGCTTGTTTCTATTCTAAGATACTCGCTTGTACTTAACCGTGATGAATGTGATGATCCATGACACTCATCATCATTCTCAACCTATGAACGCGTGCCTGACAACCACTTCCGTTCTACCTTAGATTGAGTGTGTATCTCTTAGCCTCTTGGTTCATGATCAGAGTCTTCGTGGTATAGGCTAGGATTATTAGCAGCCATTCCTGAGATCCGAAAAGTCTAAACCTTGTCTGTGGTATTCCGAGTAGGATCTGGGAGGGGATGACTGTGACGAGCTTCAAACTCACGAGTGCTGGGCGTAGTGACAGATGTAAAAGGATCAATGGATCCTATTCCAACATGAGTGAGAACCGACAGATGATTAGTCGTGCGATGACAGCGCATTTGGACCATTTTCACTAAGAGGACGGATGGTAGCCATTGACAACGGTGATCCACCAACATACAGCTTGCCATGGAAGGAGACCTGCGTGCGTGAAGAAGGAGACAGTAGGAAAGCAGAGATTCAGAAGACAGAGCATCTCCAAAACCTCAATCTGTTCTCCATTACTGCATAACAAGTACTATTTAATTTATGCTTTTTACTCTTCGTAAATATAATCACTCTTATCATTGATCTCCTGACTAAGAATTACAAAATAACCATAGCTTGCTTCAAGCCGACAATCTCCGTGGGATCGACCCTTATTCACGTAATGTATTACTTGGATGACCCAGTGCACTTGCTGGTTAGTGGTACGAGCTGTGAAAAGTGTGATTTATAATTTGTGCACCAGTAACCATTACTTACCTTCAATTATACAAATTATAAAACCATACTAGGTATACCAACGAAACTAATATAGATCTTTTAACTTAGATTACTCACTATACCTACCCCATTAACTAAGTTTTTTTTTCAATCAAAGATAGGGAGACTCAAACCCGCAACCTTTTAGATGAGTATGGGGAGACTATGCCATTAACTAAGTTACTAAAGACTAAACATATAAACTTATTATTCACTAAAAGTAAAATAAGGAAAAACTACTAACCTCAAAGTCTAAAGCTCCAGCTACGTGCTAAGTAGCATTCAGTCTGTTAATGTCTCCTTCGCAGACATATTCTCAGGGGGACATATTTTCTAAAGGAACTCGAACTCAAGTGTTTAGAAGGTCACAAAAACTTAAAAAATGATGGTTATGTACAGCAATCTCGGATGTTGTGACATTATATATGCATGCGAGTGTATCTCAAATGCTGATACCACAAGCACGACGCATGTACATAACTCGGGTGCTGAGACCCCATTCTTTTTTGCACATATCTCGGGTGCTCAGTACCCGATCTCTACCCTATTACATATCTCGAGTGCATCCAGGATATGACTTGACATCACCCGGTCAGAGTACATGGTCTCAAACACCGAAATATGATCATTTCTGGGTTTATCCCTCAGCATCCGAAATGTGTGTCATAATGTATTTTTGTGAATACATCACCATTTATATATTTTCGTAATTTGTATATTTATTTAATTTAAATAAAAAAATCTCATAAAAGTACATAAAGACAAAGATACACAAATTATATATATATATATATATATATATATATATATATATATATATATATATATATATATATATATATATATGCTTAATAATGATACACAAGACACAACTACATAATTTAAATATCAATTTTATTTCGAACCAAAATCACTTCAATATCACTTCTGATATCTACCACTACTACCATCATTCTCATTATGATTTTTAACTTTATCTTGTATCATTAAAGTAAAAAACTCTAATTTAATAATTACTTAAATAATTCAGCATAAACATAAAACAAAAAATAAAGCAATTTATTTAAAAAAGATAAAAATAAAAACAAAGATGAGAGAAGAGGACAAGGGTGAAGATTGAAAAAATGGAGACAAAAGTAAAGGGTGAAGTGTATACAAATAAGAGAAAATGATGGTATAGATGAAAAGAGATGAGGAAGGCGTCGTGATGTAGACGATTAGATGAAAACAATAAAAGACGGAAACAAGACAAATAACAATGATACTGATAGTAATGGCATAGGCCAATGGAAAGAGGACGGCGAGAAGAACGATAAGAGGTAGACGAGAACATAAGGAAGGAAGAAACAAACACCAAAATAAAGAAAGAGGAAGAAAGAAAAGTGAAAATGGTGGAGTAAACTATAGCAAAAGGAGAGAACAATGGCATAAAGAAAAGAGGCAAAGTATTTGATGGAGCTGGTCATGACAACTCCATCTGATGGACTGCAAAAAATAATTATAAAATTGTCACAATTTATTTTGCTGTATTTACTAATAAGCAACAATTTTTTTAAAAATTAATTTTTAACCACAAAAAAGAATGGCCCACAGCATCTGGCAATAGTCTGAAAGAGAAGCTCCTCTGCGATGGAGTTATCGCCCAAATCCAACACTTTCAAGTTTTGAAAATAGATTATCCACCAAAAAAAGGACCATTGAGAATGTTACCACTGAGGTTCAAGAAATTCAGGCTGTTGGCAATAGAGGAGGCATTCTCGGTAGAAAGAGAGAAATTGTCGTAGAATTAGCTGCACTTATATCAATGTGTTTTGCACCGTGAAAGGCAGCAAAAATATCAACAACGTTTGTCCAAAGCTCAATAGAATGTAAATGAAGGATCTTGAGTTGCTGAAGGTTTTGGAGGGTGCTTGAGAAACCACCCTGAAGCGGTTAAGGGAGAGATTGAGGTGGGCGAGACACCATAAATCGTTGATCTGCGCATGGATGGACCGTAGAAGGCAGGTGTGAGAGGTCGAGGTGATGAAGTGAAGTGAGGGTGAAGAGGGAGGGAGGTCGTCAACCAGGGAAAGAGGGATGGCACATTTTGAGGTCGGTAAGAGTAAAACTTGAGCTACCGTCGAGGGAGAGATGATTGAGGATGATGGCAGTTACATTTCCGAGGACCTTGTCGCAGATGACCCCCTCCCAGATAGGGTGGTTGGAGATGTTGGCAAAGGCAATGGCGGCAGTGAGATTCCATCGATCGAGGACACGCAAAGGCAATCTATGGTTTTTAAAAATATTGTTGCTACTCATTGTAAATACAGTAAAATAAATTGGGATAATTCTTTAAATATTTTGGGTTGTTCCATCAAATGGAGTTATTGTAGGCAACTTCATCAAATATTTTGCCAAGAAAAAAGAGAAAAAAAAAGAAGAGGGAACTATAAAGAATAAAAAAAATAAAAAAATATGAATAAGGATAATATTTTAAAAATAATTAAAGATAAAAATATAAAAATTATTAGTATAGGTTTAATTATTCTATAGGTCTCTATAGTTTCACCGAATTTCAATTAGATCCCTATACTTTTTTTCTTTTCAATTGGGTCCCTATACATTAATTTTTTCTTTCAATTAAGTCCCTGCCGTGAGAATAACGTTTAATATAACAGAATATTCTTAGTAAAAAATGAATATTCTGAAGATTTAGTTGTAATAGCTAGTTGAACAAACATGTATTTTTCCAAAATACCAAAAGAGCCTCTTGAATTTTATCTCAAAGGAAAAAAATGTAGCCAGCCCTAAGTTGCTCTATGGAGATTGCGTCCAGTGTCGTCTCCTGCGTCGGTCCGTCGTCTCCATCCCTCTGTGGCGTCGTCTATAGCAGACGCTTGGTGGTCGGCCATCCGTCGCCTCCTTCTCTCCGTGCTGGTCTGTTCTGCGTTATTCTGTTCAGAGGTCTTCTATGCTGTTTTCTCATCTAAGTCATCGTCATCCCTCGCGGTGCTTTGCCTCACCTGACATCGTTGCACCGCACCGCACCGCGCCGAGCTTCGCCGCGCCTGGCCTCCCGTCCCCGCGCTGCGCCTCTCCTCGATCTCCCTGTACTCGATCTGTCACAAAACAGGTAACATATAACATTGATTTTTTTTTTCAGTTTTTAAAACTTGATGTAACATGTTTATGCTAATTTTAATAATATGGCATTGGTTGAGTATCTATTTTTTGAATTGATTTCTGGATTATTTTGATATAATGGTTTAGGGTTTACAATATAAATATTTATGTATAGGAATTTTGTTAATTGGTGAATTGACATATAAATTAATTTTTTACTGATGATGAATTTTGTTTATTGTTGATTGTTGATTGTTGTTGCTGTGATGATGCTGTTTTATTAGGATTCTGTTTCTCTCTTTTTTTTTTTTAAATGTAGTGATGGGGATTCAGATTTTACCATAGACATATATCATGGTGACAAGTTTCATGATATAGGGCATGTGCTAGAATATTTGGGGGAAAAGGTGTTGGAAGATATGCATTTTGAGCTCGATGAATAGAGTTTGCAAGAAATATTTAGTGAGTTGCAGAAGTTAGGGTACAAAGGATATGCTAAGATATGGTACTGTGAAACAGGATGTCAATTGAGTTCGGGTCTTGGAGAGTTGATGAGTGATGGAGATGCCATAAGAATGAGTAGGTTATTAGTGTCACAGACTGTTAAGCATTGCTCGGTGTATGTTGTTGATGGCTACAGGGAAGGTAACGATGTTGAGATATATTCGAATGATAAGGATTATGTGCCAACTGAAGCTGAGTACAGTGGCAGTGGTCATAGAAGTAGAAGTTGAAAGTGAATCAGAGTCATTTAGTGAGGAGGATAGATTTGATGATAATACTGATAATGAAGATCACGAGGATATTTTGGGTTTGATGTTGAAGATGAAAATGATGGTGGAGTTTCAAATGCTTTTAGGGGGTTTGATGTCCCGTTAAATCAACATGACAATGCTCAAATTGCTGGTGTTGATGCTGCTGTTAATGATGCCGCTGTTAGAGAGGATGTTGAAGTTGGAAAAATTTCTGAGGGTTATGAAACTGAAGATATTGGATGTCTCAGTTTGCTAAAAAAAGAAGAATGCCGAAAAATATGACGGTACAATCATGCCTAAACCAAAAAATATGCTTGATGTCATTACAACATAAGCTATGGAGTGGCAAGTAAGATGGGCTGGAGGACTGACATACGAGGTTTCTCATAAGAACCGAATGATTATAGAGAGGTTTGTGGTTGATTTATTGGCTGAAACGTGTAGCTGCAGATTTTGGAGATTATGTGGAATGCCCTGCCCGCATGCTTGTTGTGCCATATTCGAGAAAGGGGACAATCCAGAAGATTACTGCAACAACTTCTATAGCCCAGCAGCCTATGCTACCACTTACGGTAAGTTAGTTTCTCCAATCAACGGAGAAAATATGTGGCCGAAAGTTGAGTGTGATACTATCATACCCCCCCCCCCAATCTTTAGAGTGAAGCCAGTAAGACCACGGATGGTGAGGATCAGAAAACCTGATGAGAACCATTCTCAGACAAAGCTTAGGAGGACGGGTACATCTGTGACATGCAGCAACTGCGGATAATATGGATATAATAGAAGGCATTGTCCCAATCCAATAGTGTCAAGTACCAATAGTGGAATAGGTTGTGATAGTATATGATAACATAGTGGATGTGAATTATTTTTAGTAACATATATGCTGCTCTTTAACTATTTTTTGTTGAAATTAGAATGTGTTTGATGTGTTTAGTGGAGTAGGTTGTGATAGTATATGATACCATAGTGGATGTGAATTATTTTTGGGAACATATATACTGCTCTTTAACTGTTTTATGTTGAAATTAGAATGTGTTTGATGCATTTAGTGGAATAGGTTGTGCTAGTATATGATAGCATAGTGGATGTGAATTATTTTTGGGAACATATGTGCTGCTTTTTAACTGTTTTTTGTTGAAATTAGAATGTGTTTGAATAAAATAGTGGATGTGAATTATTTTTTATATCATTTGTTTGATGAAGTTATGCTTTGTTATCAATGTGAGCATATTGTAGACCTTATCCAAGTTTTTTTTATATATAAATTGTTTGAAAATAGAGTTGAATGTTTATGTGGTACAAGGCATATAAATGTAAGATATTTGACACTGGTTTATGTTGCAAACTAGTTGTATTATACCGGGTTTCAGAGCCTGAAGTTGTTGCTGCCGCCAACGAAGAAGATCCGGCTGCTGTTGACACTACTCCTACTGCCAACAATAGATCCGGTGTGAATATTCATAGATATGAGAGAATAAGGCAAGTAGGAATAGGCAGGGGCAGAAGAAGGGGTAGAGCTGCATCTTCACAACCTCTTCCCACCACACCTGTTGCTGCATCTTCACAACCGCTACCCACCACACCTACTGTTGTTGCCTCTACTCAACCACGTCCAATACTCTGAGCCTCTTAATGTAGCACCTTCTGGATCTTCACAACAAGCCTTACCTCTTGAAAGGTCAACCTCCCAGCCTCTCCTACCTGTGGCAACTACAAGTTTGCATTAACCACCTAGAGCATCTTCTCAACCTTTACCAAAGACAAAGGTGTGAGGAGGAGTGGGCGGCTAAAGTTAGGAGTGAGGAAACCAACAGGTAGGGCTGGCAAAACATACCCTACCCGCGGGTACCCTACCCGGCCCAACCCGTTCGGGTAGGGTAGGCTACCCGACCCACTGCGGGTAGGGTAGAGTGCGGTCCGGGTAGGCCTACGGGTAGGGTAGGGTAGGGTGGGTAGGGTAGGATACGGGTTTAGGGTGTACCCTACCCGCACCCCCCATATATAACATGTTTTTAAAAATTTATATGCATAGTGAAGGAGGTGAAAGTTGAACCCTCAACCTCCTTCATGTGTAGCAAGTAAGTAACCACTAAGCTAGCTACTTACTTTGATAATATATTGCATTTGTATATTTATGAAGTTGCATAAAATAAAAATTAAACAAAATAAAAAATCATATATAATTTAAGATTCAGAAATCACTCGTTAGAAACCCTAAGACTAAGTGGGAGCCTGATACTCTGGTAGCGCCGTTTTCTTCCCAAGTTTCTTCACAAGCCATAAGCTTCAGACCTCAGACCTCAGACCTCAGTTGTTTTCTGGAACTCAAGTTTCAACGGCCAACATTTACTTTAATAAAGTATGTGAGATACATGTTGGATTGGAAAAATGGGTTGTTTCTCCTAACCCAGTTATTAGTAGCATAGCATGTATGATGAAGAGAAAGTTTGATAAGTATTGGGAAGAAATTCATGGCATTATGGGCGTTGCTGCAATTCTAGATCCTAGGTATAAGCTTGATGGGCTTGAATATAAGTTTGCTAGGGTATGTGAAGATCCTAATGAATGCACAAGGAAAGTTGAGAGAATCAAACAGGCATGTTATGAGTTACTTCATGAATATCAAAAGAATACATCTAATTCAAGCAATATGTCAGTGGAATCTACACAAGAGCTTAGGGTTAATGCAGATGAGGATGATGATGTTGGTTATCAATTGTATATTAGACAAAAGAAGAAAGAAAAAGGTTCATTTGTGAAGACGGAATTTGATCACTATGTAGAGGAAGATGTCCATCCTTTAACTCCTGATTTTGATATATTAGCTTGGTGGAAGGTATAGTTAGGTTTCTAACTCTTCAGAAAATTGCAAGAGACATATTTGTCATTCCTGTGTCTACTGTTGCTTCTGAGTCTTCTTTTAGCACAAGTGGCCGTATAATTGCTACTCATCATGGTAGTCTTCATGAAGATACGGTAGAAGCTCTTATGTGCAATCAAAATTGGTTGTGGGCAGAATATTATAAAAGATGTTATTTATGTTTTCAAGTTTTTTAATTTGTTTAGAAATTATAATTGTGTTAAAATTATATATAATAAAATTGTTGTATTTGATTTTTAGGTGGAAAACCTGATTATCAAACTGCTAATGAAGATGATGATGCATTTTTTGAACTGACGGAAGAATAATGTTGCAAGAACTTGGAATTAAAAGAAATGTTTGAAGACATTTATCTTTGTTTATGTTATTTTAATTTTATTAAGAACTTGATAATTATGCTATTTGTAATTTTATGTTGAATTTGTTTAGGACTTTATTGTTTTTAATTTTAATTTAAACTTAATTTTTTATTTTATTAATATAACAATATGTATGTTTGTAATTTTATGTTGAATTTCTTTAAAATTTTATTGTCTTTTATTTTAATTTGAATTTAGTTGTTTTTTTATTTATCAATATGTATGAAATTTAGAATGATTGAGTTTTATATTTATTTTTAAAAAAATTCATATTTCTGCAGGTAGGGTAGGGTAAGGTAGGGTTTTGTAATTTAGGGTGCGGGTAGGGTTCGGGTTGAGAGATTCTCAACCCGCGGGTAGGGTAGGGTAGAGTTTTATTGAGATTTTCTACCCGCGGGTACCTATTGCCAGCCCTACTAACAGGGGCACCTAGTCCACATATAGACCTAACTGATGACTGAAGCATGATTAAATTTATAGTTAGGGTTGTTGGGGTTACTATTAAATAGTATATGTTGTGATGAATTGTGTCTTTGTGGCCAATGTTTATTATGTGGATAGGACCACTATTTTAATATTTTAAGATTAGGTTGGACCACTTTTTTAATTGTTGCACTTCTTGAACCTTTATTTTAGATTAGGTATGTGGCATATTATATGACCACTTATTTTGTGATATTTTGTGTATATATGATTTACAGGAACACTTATTTAATGGATATCTAGATATGTGCCATATTATATAGCCACTTATTTTTTGTACCTTGTTGACTAATTGTGTAACTTTAAATATTTAACTATAAAGTTTCTTCCAAACTATGATTTTATTGTTATAGAGACACAAAATACATCATTGCAAAATTTATTCAAACTAAACATAATTAGCAATAATTAGATTGAAGTTGTAGAATCTCTTACATTAGAATTTCATAACACATATAACTTTAAACTTTTACAAACCACATTCCAATTATTAAGACTAGCAAAAATATAAACAGCATATATTGCATTTTACATTGATTTTTCATATTGTCATCCAATCTCCCAACTTGTTCTTAGAGAATATTAAACTCATCACATAATTTACCCACACAAGCATCTATTTCTCTGGTTTCAACAATCAATCTCTCCATCTCCACGTTTAGTCTCTATATTTCTTTCTTGTGCATCCAATTTTCTCATTTCACCCCCAACTTAGCATAATTTTGTGTTCCAACAGCAGCAGCAGACACGCTACTTCTTGCCCCAACTTCATCAACCCACTCAAAAAATTTGTATCTTCTATTAGGACAAGAAATAAATCTTCTATTAGGATTCTTTGTTCTTCTTAAAATTTGAAGACTTAGAGTGTCACCATAAAAATAATGAACCCTCCTTTCTTTTTTCTTTGCCCACCCATTCTTCGCACCATCATCATCCTCAAACCACTCAAAATCATCAATCCACTCAAAAAAGTTGTATTTTAGTATCTTCCCACAAATAACATACCTCCTACTATGGTTAGAAACGACCGATGAAAGGCGGACGGTTACTGTCTCTCTACAAAAACACAGGTGTCTTCTTTCCTTCGGGTTGGAATTCCTGAAAACACAGCTTTCCGAAGAGAACATGAAAGAGGTTCCTTGACTTTGAACCATAAGTTTGTGAAAGATAAAAATTGGAAATGAAAAATGAAGAAGAAGAGAAACCTCATATAAATCAAAAGCAGGAAGTGTTTATAGGTGGAAGACAGGAGTAAATAAGTCATTTCACAACTCACTAACATTTTTTTAACGTTAAACGTTAACAGGGACTTAGTTGAAAAAAAAATATTGTATAGGGACCCAATTAAAAAGAAAAAAAAGTATAAGGACCTAATTAAAAATTTAGTAAAACTATAGGAACCTGCAGAATAATTAAATCTTTAGCATATTATGTCTCTCTTTAACAACATTTTTAAAAAATATTAAATATATATTTTATATCTATTTCTATATATTTTATCCATAAAAATTTATGTCTATAATAAATACGAACATGAAACAGATACTGTCTTAAAATTCATATCATTTAGTTTGTTAGTTGCTAATAAATAAATTGATAATGTAAGTAATTTGTTTGACAAAAATAATCTTTGAAAATTTGTGAAGTAATAAAAGTTTTATTAGAGTTAAGTATCCAATTTATAATTCTTTAAATACTACTCTCGTATTATTTATGATGTTAATTAATTAAATTCAAGAGTTTAAACAAATGTCAATATTGAATAAGAAAACTGATTATAAAATTTAGAGAAAATAATAAATAGGTCTTGACTTTTTTTTTCGTAGATATTTTTATTCTCAAGGAATAGAAAATACATTTATGTCCATGATCCCTCCAAAATGTGGATAAATTTATTCTTCTATTGAAGTCACTCCGTTGGACCCAATAAAAAACTCTGACGTAGCAAACGTGGTGCTAACCTGGCCGTTATAGGATGACACGTGGCCTGTACCTTTTGAAAAGAAGACATATTAGTCCCTACGCACTAAAACGACACTGTTTCACCCCACCCTTCCAAACACACTTTAATCCCCTTCTGCATTTTCAACCAATATTCTAGATTCAAGCCAAATTAGATACAGATTTTCAACCAATCAACAATACTTCACCAAATCCAGAAGTAGAAAATTCAGTACATCCAGTTCTGCAATTCCAGAATTCAGATTCGGTTTACGAAGATATAGAATTAGGGAATACAGTAACAACAATTTCAGAATCATCAGCAATGCATCCAAAACACACAAACAAAGAATCAATAGAGTAACAAATCGCAGCAACATCAGCTAAATTTCAAGAAAAACGAAAGGCAGGTGTAACACCCTAACTTTTAGCACCTCATGATCGTACTAAAAGCTCAGGCGTTACTTACCTCTAAATCTTTTTATTCAATACTATCTTTAGTTAATATCGAGCCTTCGCGAATACGAACCAAAATTTTAATTAAGAAAACAAATTAAAAGGGGACTTTATTTTAAATCACTTAATCACAAAAGTAGATATATTTACATAGCTTTATATACATAGACCTATTTCAAAAACCTCAAATACAATTTCTACCCCTCTAAAAACTAAAACAATAAATGACAAGTGGAAAATAAAATCTAACAACTCAACTTGTAAACATAATTTTCTATATTCTTGTAGTTCCGTACTAAGTCTTTGCACCTGTAGCTAAAACGGGTGGAAATAGGGAGTAAGAACTGGGAAGTTCTTAGTAGGGTCGGGGTGTATAGTTATATACATTTTATATATACTTAGTCAGCAACAACAGTCAATAAATTATGAGCCAATTCAACAATTATAGAACATAAAATCCAATCACAAGCACACAGAATAACAGAAAACACACTCACAAACAAATATGCGCAGACAAATATGATGCATGTCTATCCCTAGTGCAGGTAATGAGCTCATTTGTCGGTTTCGACCCGCACCCGACGCAATCCGACTCACAAGTTAGATAAGGCATTCCAGCGGCATAACCTTTGCAAGGTTTCAACCTCTTGTAGGCGCTGATTCTCCAGCTGAAGTATGCCGAACATAACCTCTGCAAGTACTTGCAGGTGCTGATTCTCCAGCTGAAACATGTGCCACTTTCTCCTGGAAGCCATTCCATACACACGAGCATCCCCGCACAATCATTCACACACAAGGCCCACGGCCTCCAGTGAGCGTTACGTATCGCCGTCCTCACTGAGCCGTCTCTATTGTGTTAAGTGAGCGTTACGTATCGCCGTCCTCACTAGACACTTGGCACTAAGGCCCAACAACACTCAATATCTTTTCAATTTCTGCTCTCTGCTTTCTGCTCTTCTGTGGCAGAGGTCCCTTTATTTAATAAACCGAATTCAAAACATAACTTGAAACAAAATCTATTATAAAAGGGTAAAGTATACTTTTTGTCCCTAAAGTTTAATAAAAATTTCAAAAATATCCCTAAATTTTATTTTGTTTCAATTTTATCCCAAAAGTTTACGATTTGCATCAAATATACCCTCGACGGCTAAATTTTCAAAAAAATTTAAGACCAATCTAACAATAATGCATGAAAATTATGCTTGATTTGCTTGTATTGAGGGTTGTTCTTATGAAATTGTTGTTGAATTGGTCTTAAATTTTTTGAAAAATTAGCCGTCATGGGTATATTTGATGCAAATCGAAAACTTTTAGGACAAAATTGAAACAAAATAAAACTTAGGGGTATTTTTGAAACTTTTGTAAAACTTCAGGAACAAAAAATATACTTTACCCATTATAAAAAATAAGCTTATAAATCAGATTTTTAAAATGAAATCACTTTTTATATATTTTTACAAAAATTGGACAACATTTTCCCTTAAAATTAGGCTTTGCCACCCTTTTCGGCTCCCAACCGAACCATTTTCAACCTCTTTTCAATCATTTCAAATCTCAATTCAATACCAACAAATCAAACCAGATAAATTTTAACATTTTCAAATTATCCCAATATAATCCAAAAATCAAATTCATCAGAATAACTCAGTTCCTAACTGCACTTAAACCCTCCTAACCTCAAATTTATCACAAATATTAATATAAATTCAATCGACAAGTAATCACGACATCAATTCACTTATCAAATACCAATTTAACCAGTAAAAGTTTACCAAAACTCTACCTCCGTACGAAATCAAAACAACGAAAATTTCGAAGAAACTTTCTGATCGAACTACTGAAGAAGAAAACATCAGAAATTATCTGTACCTCCGAAAACTACAATTAGCTGAACTCAAGAAAAAGGAAAACTATGTCGCCGTCAGTTTCCACCGAACAAAAATTATGTTAACACAAAAAAGAAGAAAATTTAAACACTTTTATTGAATTAGATTTTTTTATTGGAATTACGAATGTTAATAAATCGAACAGAAGTTCGGAACCTCCATGGTCTCTCTCTTCCTCACCCACGGTTTCTCTCTTTCTTTCTTAAAAATCCATTCGGTGGAAAAAACAGGAATGGACGAAGCCCAGCAAGTTATATATATATAGGCTTATACATAAGCCACGTTTCTTCCTTTAGTTTTCTTTGGTTTTCCTTAATGGCTTTCCCCAAATATGATGAAACCACTGAAATAATAATAATAATAATAATAATAATAATAATAATAATGATGATAATGATAATAATAATAATAATAATAATAGTATAATAATAATAATAATAATAACAACAATAATAATAATAATTAATTTAAATTTTATCTATAAAAATAATTTTTAATAAATAATTTAAACTAATAAAATAATTCATAATTAAATTAAATTTTAATAATTATAAAATTTTATTTAATTATTTTTGTTAAAAATAGTTTTTTTAAAAATAAAATCTCAATATAATATAATAATTTATAAATAATTAATTATTTAATTTTTCAAAATTTGAGATGTTGCATTCTACTCCACTTATAAAAATTTTCGTCTTCGAAAATCAGTATATTGCATAAAACATTATATAGTTTTAACATTTTATCTTTTCAAAACATCGTGTAGAAAAAATAAAAAGTCTCTACTCATATGGATACATATACAAGTTCATATACTCGGGTTTTTATAAGACATAGAGAAGATGGGGTAGAAGTGTGATTGCAAAGTAGAAGTTGTAATGTCCTTACTTTTAACACCTCATGATCGTACTAAAAATTCAGGCGTTACTTACCTCTAATCCTTTAGTTTGATACTATATTTATTTAATATTGAGCATTCGCGACTATGAACCAAATTTTTAATTATAAAAGCGAAAAGTCTTTACTTTAAAATCACACAGTCACATATCGTATTCACATAATAATAAATACATAGTCTTATCCAAAAATTTTTAAAATACAAGTCCTGTCCCTCTAAATTCTCAAAATGACAAATGACGAGGGGTAAAATAAAATCTAAGACTAAATCAAGTACAGAAAATGAAAAAATATATATAGATGAAGTTCCTAGTTCGATCGGGGCTTCAAGATAGAGCTTCCTGAACCTGTCACTGAAAAAGAAATTTTGTAGGGGAGTGAGAACATCGTCCTCGAAAGAGTTTTCAGTAGAGGGTTTAAGAATTGTTATAAGAAGATACGTATAAAAAGAAGAATTGACTTCAAGGTAGTGATTATCATTCGTCCTATGAATCCTTTAAAAATCAACGGCTAATCATCCAAAACTTTTCAAAGAAATAATACTTAATTTTTCAGAAAATCCAAAACCTTTCTTTTCTTGTAAGAGAATCTTAATCAGTTTCCTAGACTGTATGAATGACCAACCTGTTCCAAGCATAAGTTCATTAAACCTATGCTGAACCAGCTTGATTTTTCGTATTTTACTAACAACTCAATTAGAAACCAATCACAGCTTTCAGCCCATCACATAACCAATCAACACAATCATCATCTCATCACCAATAAACTCAAAAGTACCATATCAGAACAAACACAGACAAAAAAAAAAAGCACAGGTATAGATAGCAATTACAGCAAATAGCTCAGATAGTAGTTAATAGCAGTTTAGCAATTAGGCAAACCAAAACAAATTCAAACTCAAGCAAAACATACAAATGCATATGATGCATGCCTATCCTATGGCTAATGAGCTCATTTGTCGGTTATATAGCCAACCCGACATCTCCGGTAGCTAGCCCGGGCATTGTCCTCTTGAAAACTGGTGGGCGGTACAGTACCCCGATCTTCACCTGGTGGACGGTAAACCACCTCGATCCCCACCATCTGCGAGCGGTAAATAACATCGATCCCCATAGACGTTTTCAATTGGAAAACAACACACACGTGGGCGACCACGATCCCCACAAAATAATTTTCTTTAAAATCTGGTCGGCGATAAATAACCACGATCCCCACAAAACATTTCCAAATCAAATTCATCATCATCATCTTTCAATTCATTCAACAATTATCATCATCACACCTCTCTTCCGTTCATCAACAATTCACACTCAAAACATAATTCTCTTGTCAAGGAAATCAAACTCGAAACATAAACCTTTCTTTGATAAATTGAATTCAAAATAGTATAATTCTTTTATCCATATTTGTTTAAATAATACTTCAAACCAAATTTTCGAGTCCTATAAAAATTTTGACAGCATCTCCTCTAAAATTTGGATTATGTCACCCTTACGGGTCCCATCAAAACCACATTTTCCAACCATTTCACAACCAGCTTCAATATCAAACAATTATCAAACATTAAATCTTTTCTAATTTTTAAACCAATTTTGATATCAGATCAGGTTCGATGTCAAACCATTTCAAAACCAATTTATTTCTCTAATTCAATTTATTTCTAATAAATCAAATTCATTTCCAAATCTCAATCATTTTCTAAAATTCGACCAGTTCTAATATCAAATTATTTTCAAATCGAACCAAATCCAATAATAAATCTTTTTCAAAATCAACCAGCTTCAATATTAAAATCATTTCTAATATATATATATATATATATATATATATATATATCAGATTTTCAAAATAAAATCACTTTCTGGTATAAACTTTCAATAACCGCACGCAAACTCAAGAGAATTAATAATCCAATCAAGCAAACAATTTCATTCATCCAAAGCAATTCAATTCAATCCATAAAACTAATGTAATCACCAAAAATATATTTTTGCATCAATATCAATTTATAACAATCCTCGGAAATAAAATGAGTTTAAGAAAAGTGCCCCTACCTCGATTAGCAGCAAATTGCATAATTAAACCCATTAAATCCTTATTTTCATGTTAATTGGCCGCAACCGCAGAAATTTCCAAGCAACCGCAAGGATCATAGCAACAACAACATATCTAACATAATTTAGAATTAACGCGGAATGGATATTAAGCGATATTAGAACATAATTGACAATATAGTATTGCGGTAAACAAGAACAGAACCAAATAATCTCACCACGATAAACGGAATAGCACGACATAGTAGCAGCTTCCAAATTGACCGGATAGCAGCTCGGACAGCAGCCGGAAGCTCCGATGGTTCAGCAGCAACCTTAATTTTGACATGCAATCACCGAAATCGAATCCCTACGATACCAACAGTTCAGAAGCTCTAACAACTTATATCGAAATACTTATTTTCAAAGATTCTGAAAATAAAACGCTTACCAAGAAGGTAGGGGTTCCACCGGCGGTGACTGAGAAATGGCTCAGCGGCGGAAAATGAGGCACGGCGGCGAATGGTGATGAAAAACAGCAAATCTGACGGCGATGAGAAGGCAGTGCGAGCTCCCACTCTTTCTCTCTTCGTGGGTCTGTCTCCCGGTGGTAGCTCAATGGCGGATCGACGGCTCTGTGAGACGGTGTGACAGCCGTCGCAGCCCAGCAACAACAGAGACCAGGCGCGGCGGCTGTAGCTCCTCCCTTTTCTCGTCATCACATCCCCCTTTGGATCTGGTTTCCAACGACGGCGACAGTTCATCGATGGCGACGACAACAACGCCGCCCTTCCCTGGCGTGCTCTCTCTCTCTCTCTCTCTCTCTCTCTCTCTCTCTCTCTCTCTCTCTCTCTCTCGTCGGCTTCTGCTCGCGTCCCTCTCGTTCGTGGTTCTGTTTCTGATGGTGACGACGACGCAGCAGGGCGCGACGAGCAGTGGCGGCGGTCCCCCTTTTCTCCGGCGACACCCTTCCTTCATCCTCTCCCTTTCTCTTCTCCGTTCCCCCTCCTCTCCGTTCCCCCTCCTCTCCTTCCCTTTCTTTTTTTTTCTTTTTCTTTCTTGTGGGTGCGTGTATTTGTGTATCTGGGAAAAGGGTGTGGCGGTGGATGAGTAGCAGTGGAGGTTAGGGTTTGTGGGGTTTAATTTTAGAATTAGGGTTTGATTTGGGATAAATTATAAAATTAGGAATTTTTAAGCAAATTGAGATTTGTTAAATTTTAATAAAGTTAGGGGATATTGTATTAAATTGAATTCTAAATTAATCCCTTAAAATTATTTTAAAAATATTATTTAAATTTTAATTTAAAATTTATTTTCAAATAAATACTCCAATTTAATAATTAGAGATAATAAAAATCAATTTTTTTTATAATCATGAAATAAAGTTAGAAACCTAATTATTCAACTTAAAGCATATAAAATTCTTATTATTGTTCAATTACTAAAATTCTAAATCATAAATAAGAAATTACTTAATTTATATATAAAATCTCTTAAAATATAATCTTAATTAAATATAATAAATCATAAACAAATTTATTATTTAATTTTATAAAAATCCGAGGTCTTACAAAAGTTATAAGATAGGCTTGATATCTCAGGGAATTCAAATAAACATACGTAGTTAAGATCGAACGAAAAACACATATGAACAAGGAACAGGATTGAAGAATGATTAGTTCACTTCTTCAAGAAAGAAACCTCATACAAAACTTCAAGACAACCCATGGAAGATCAAGATACGTAATCAAACAACCCCAAGACATAACTTCTAACGTTCCCAAACCCCACGATTCGCATTACCTATAAACTCTATTTGCCTAGGACAATCCGTTAGTGTTTCTGTATACACCAATCATCAGTATTAAGTTGGTCAGGCCTAATACCATGAGAAATACAACGGTCGACTAACAGCATTAATCAATAGACAGTCATGCATCTAAAACTCAAACTCTTGTCATTAGGACAAGTCTTATTGCATGGCAGACACTCAGAGTATACAGTGAAGCATAATCAGTCCATTTTAAAGGCTCTAAGAGGAACGAACTGCTCTGATACCATAATGTAACACTCTAACTTTTAGCACCTCATGATCATACTAAAAGCCCAGGCGTTACTTACCTCTAAACCTTTTTATTCAATAATATCTTTATTTAATATCGAGCCTTCGCGAATACGAACCAAAATTTTAGTTAAGAAAATAAAAGGGGACTTTATTTTAAATCACTTAATCACAAAAGTAGATATATTCACATAGCTTTATATACATAAGCTTATTTCAAGAACCTCAAATACAATTCCTACCCCTCTAAAAACTAAAACAATAAATGACGAGGGAAAAATAAAATCTAACAACTCAACTTGTAAACAGAATCTTCTATGTTCTTATAGTTCTGCACTAAACCTTCGCACTTGTAGCTGAAATGGGTGAAAATTGGGAGTAAGAACTGGGAAGTTCTTAGTAGGGTCGGGGTGTATAGTTATATCCATTTTATATATACTTTGTCAGCAACAACAGTCAACAAAGTACGAGCCAATTCAACAATTATAGAACACAAAACCCAATCACAAGCACACAGAATCATAGAAAACACACTCACAAACAAATATGCGCAAACAAATATGATGCATGTCTATCCCTAGTGCAGGTAATGAGCTCATTTGTCGGTTTTGACCCGCACCTGATGCAATCCGACTCGCAAGTCAGATAAGGCATTCCAGCGGCATAACCTCTGCAAAGTTTCAACCTCTTGCAGGCGCTAATTCTCCAGCTAAAGTATGCCGAACATGACCTCTGCAAGTACTTGCAGACGCTGATTCTCCAACTGAAGCATGTGCCACTTTCTCCTGGAAGCCATTCCATACACACGGGCATCCCCACAAAATCATTCACACACAAGGCCCACGACCTCCAGTGAGCGTTATGTATCGCCGTCCTCACTAGACACTTGGCACTAAGGCCCAACAACACTCAATATCTTTTCAGTTTCTGCTCTCTGCTCTTCTGTGGTAGAGGTCCCTTTACTTAATAAACCGAATTCAAGATATAACTTGAAACAAAATCTATTCTCAAAAATAAGCTTAATAAAAGATTTTTTTAAAATGAAATCACTTTTCATATATTTTTACAAAAATTGGACAGCATTTTCCCTTAAAATTGGACTTTGCCACCCTTTTTGGGTCCCAACCGAACCATTTTCAACCTTTTTTCAATCATTTCAAATCTCAATTCAATACCAACAAATCAAACCAGACGAATTCCAATATTTTCAAATTATCCCAACGTAATCCAAAAATCAAATTCATCAGAATAACTCAGTTCTTGACTGCACTTAAACCCTCCTAACCTCAAACTTATCACAAATATCAATATAAATTCAATCGACAAGTAATCACGACATCAATTCACTTATCAAATACCAATTTAACCAGTAAAAATTTACCGAAATCCTATCTTCGTACGAAATCAAAACAACGAAAGTTTCGAAAAAATTTTTTGACCGAGCTGCTGAAGAACAAAACGTCAGAAATTATCTGTACCTCCGAAAACTCTAATTGGTCGAACTCAAGGAGAAGGAGAGCTACGTCACTGTCAGTTTCCACCGAACAAAAGTTACGCTAACACGAAGAGGAGAAAGATACAAACACTTTTACTAAATTAGATTTTTTATTGAAATTACGGATCTCAAAAAATAAAAAACGAAAGTTCAGAACCTCCATGGTCTCTCTCTTCCTCACCCACGGTTTCTCTCTTTCTTTCTTAAAAATCCATTCGGTGGAAAAAAAATGAATGGACGAAGCTTAGTAAGTTACGTATCTTCCTTTAGTTTTCTTTAGTTTTCCTTAATGGCTTTCGCCAAATATGATGAAACTGTTGTAAAATAAAAGATATATATAAAATAAAGATATATAAATAGAAGACTCTAGTATTAAAATAATTAGTTCAATAATAATTTATATATATATAATAAAATTATATGTTGTAATGTGTATATATATACAAAGATAGAAAGAAGTATTAAAAATAAAGAGAGAGAGAATTGCATATGTTTATTGTTACTATCTCAATATAATAAAGATGATTAATATTGCTATTAATATTATATGCAAAGAGTAATAAAAAAGAGAATTTAGAATACTAATAAAATAAAAGAAGAGAAAGAATTGTAGTAGAAATATAAAGAGAAGAGTATTTGATTGCAACATAAAAGAAAAGTACTCGTAAGAAGTGAGAGAGAGATGATTTGTTTACTGCCTTTTACTGTCTATATATTTGCATCAATTCATGCCTATTTATAGGCGTACAAAAGTAGTGTTAATTAATTTCATTCAGTATTGAAAAGTGAATTATTATCAGTAGTGGAAAGAGTGAACCGCCCATTAAATGGGCATCCACATAATCACGCTTATCTTAACACTCCCCCTTGGATGACCATTTAAGAAAATGCCTCATTAAAATCTTACTAAAGAAAACCCAATGGGAAAAACTTTAGTGAAGGAAAAAGAGTACAATATCCTTTGTGATGGGGACTGCCTCATTAAAAACCTTGTCAAGAAAAATCCAATGAGAAAAAAACTTGACCAAGGAAAAAAGAGTACAGTCTCCCCCTCTTACCGACATCATTTAATGTCTCGAAATCGACGCATCCCAATCTCATGTACCAATCTTTCAAAGGAAGATTTTGGGAGTGACTTTGTAAATAAATCTGCCAGATTGTCACTTGAGCGGATCTGTTGCACATCAATTATCCCTTGATTTTGAAGATCATGAGTGAAGAAGAATTTGGGAGAAATATGCTTTGTTCTATCGCCTTTGATGTATCCGCCTTTAAGTTGAGCAATACATGCTGCATTATCTTCAAACAGGATAGTTGGAGCTATCTTATGATCAATCAGTCCACATGATGACAGAATATATTGGATCAGACTCCTCAGCCAAAAACACTCGTGACTAGCTTCATGAATCGCCAGTATTTCGGCATGATTAGAGGATGTTGCAGCAATCGTCTGTTTCGTAGACCTCCATGATATAGCTGTTCCACCATATGTGAATAAGTATCCTGTTTGAGATCTCCCTTTATGTGGATCAGACAAGTATCCGGCATCTGCATAGCCAACTAGTTGTGACTTGGATCCATAGGGATAAAACAATCCCATATCAACCGTCCCATGAAGATATCGAAAGATTTGTTTGATTCCACTCCAATGTCTTCTGGTTGGAGAGGAACTATACCTTGCTAGTAAATTCACCGCGAATGATATGTCAGGTCGCGTATTATTAGCAAGATACATTAGCGCTCCGATGGCACTAAGATATGGTACTTCAGGACCAAGGATATCTTCATTTTCTTCTTTAGGACGGAATTGATCCTTTTTCACATCCAAAGATCTTACGATCATTGGGGTACTCAAGGGATGTGACTTATCCATATAAAATCTCTTCAAGATCTTTTCTGTGTATGTTGTTTGATGAATAAAGATCCCATTTTTTGTATGCTCGATCTGCAGGTCGAGACAAAATTTAGTCTTTCCAAGATCTTTCATCTCAAACTCTTCTTTTAGAGTTTTTATAATTGTTGGAATCTTTTCAGGAGTCCCAATGATATTTAAATCATCAACGTACACAGCAATTATAATGAACCCAGATGTAGTTTTCTTTATGAAAACACACGGGAATATATCATCATTCTTGAAACCATTTTTGGCCAGATACTCAGTAAGATGATTATACCACATTCGTCCAGATTGCTTTAGACCATATAAAGATCTTTGCAATTTGACTGAGTATAACCCTTGCGAATATTCACTAGATGGTTTAGATATCTTTAGTCCTTCAGGGACTTTCATATAGATATTCCGATCTAATGAGCCGTACAAATAGGCTTTTACCACATCCATTAAATGCATATGCAGTTTATGATATGCAGATAAACTGACCAAATAACGCAATGTTATCGCATCCACTACAAGAGAATACGTTTCTTCATAATCTATACCAGGCCTTTGTGAAAAACCTTGTGCCACAAGTCGGTCTTTATAGCGCACACTTCATTTTTCTCATTTTGTTTTCTCACAAATACCCACTTATATCCAACAGGTTTTACATCTTCAGGTGTACGGACTACAGGTCCAAAGACTTCACACTTTGCAAGTGAGTCTAATTCAGCCTTCATGGCTTCTTCCCATTTTGGCCAATCCTTCCTTTGTCGACATTCTTCGACTGATCTTGGCTCAAGATCCTTACTTTCATGCATGATATCTAATGCCACATTATATGCAAATATTTCATTGACAATTGTCTTATTTCGGTCCCATTTCTCTCCTGTAAAGACACAATTTATCGAAATCTCGTCATTTTCACAATTTTCAGGTACCTGAACGTCTTCTGGCGTTATATCAGAATTTTGGACAACTGCAGGTGTCTCTCCTATGTCTTTTTCAACAGGAATATTATTTACCTCTTTTCTCTTTCGAGGATTTTTGTCTTTGGAACCGACAGGCCTGCCACGCTTCTGGCGTGTATTTACTTCCATGGCTATTTGTCCTACTGGGACATCAATTCGAATTGGGGCATTTTCCGCCCTGCCATGCTTCTGGCGTGAATTTGCTTCAGTGGCTACTTGTCCTACTGGGACATCAATTCGAATTGGGGCATTTTCCGCTGGTATATAAGATTTGGTTATCCTCTTTGTATCAGAAAATGCATCAGGCAATTCATTTGCTATTCTTTGCAAATGTATAATCTTTTGAACTTCCAGTTCACATTGCCCTGATCGAGGATCTAAATGCATCAATGATGATGCATTCCAGTTAAGCTCCTTTTCAGGAAGCTTATTCTCTTCCCCTAATGTTGGAAATTTTGATTCATCAAAATGACAATCTGCAAACCGGGCTTTAAACACATCACCAGTTTGTATCTCAAGATACCCCACTATAGAGGGAGAATCATATCCAACATATATCCCCAATTTTCTTTGGGGTCCCATTTTGGTGCAATTAGGTGGTGCAATGGGAACATATATCGCACACCCAAATATTCTTAAATGGGAAACATTTGGCTGCTGGCCAAAAACTAATTGCATAGGAGAGAATTGATGGTAACTCGTTGGCCTCAAACGAATAAGTGTTGCAGCATGTAAAATAGCATGCCCCAAACCGAGGTTGGGAGATTTGTTCTCATAAGCAAGGGTCTAGCAATTGATTGGAGGCGCTTAATAAATGATTCTGCTAACCCATTTTGTGTGTGAACATAAGCTACTGGATGTTCAACACTTATTCCATTAGCCATACAATAAGCATCAAAAGTTTGGGAAGTAAATTCACCAGCATTATCAAGACGAATTGCTTTGATTGGATTTTCTGGAAATTGTGCTTTTAATCGAATAATTTGAGCCAGTAATCTCGCAAACGCCAGGTTGCGAGAAGATAATAAGCACACATGTGACCATCTCGAAGATGCGTCTATTAGGACCATAAAATATCTAAAAGATCCACATGGTGGATGAATAGGTCCACATATATCACCTTGAATCCTTTCTAGGAATTCAGGAGACTCAAATCCAATCTTTACTGGTGATGGCCTTAAAATTAACTTCCCTTGAGAACATGCAGCACAACAAAATTCACTAGTTTTAAGAATCTTCTGGTCCTTTAGTGAATGTCCATGAGAGTTTTCAATAATTCTTCTTATCATGGTTGTTCCCGGATGACCCAAACGGCCATGCCAAGTTATGAATTCATTTGGGCTAGTAAACTTCTGGTTTACAGTGGCATGTGATTCAATTGCACTAATCTTAGTATAATACAACCCAGATGAAAGTGAGGGTAATTTTTCTAATATAACTTTCTTATTTGAATCATGAGTTGTGATATATAAATACTCATGATTTCCCTCATTCATAGTCTCAATATGATATCCATTTCGTCGAATATCTTTAAAACTCAACAAGTTTCTTCGAGACTTGGTAGATAATAGTGCATTATTTATTATAAATTTTGTTCCTCCAGGAAACAAAATTATAGCTCTTCCGGAGCCTTCTATCACATTGCCTGAGCCAATAATAGTATTAACACATTCTTCTTTTGGCACAAGATGGGTAAAATATATATCACTTTTGAGAATGGTGTGCGAACTTGCACTATCTGCAAGGCATACATCTTCATTACATATCCTTGCCATTTTCTTCAAAAACAAATAATAATAAAATGAGCAGTATGCACAGTTAAATTGAATATTTGATCAGAATCATTTTTCTAAGAAACACTGTACATAAAATATTGTTATATACTGAAATTTTATTTTAAAATTTGACACATTTAATAATTTCAAAATTCATAAACATTAATATTTCATTATTTATGTACATCACATTTGAAACTTAAATACATAGAAAATAAAACTTAACAATAAGTTCTTTACATTATTTATTTACATATATACTTCACAATCCCACGTATTAAACTATTCCATCATTGATCAAATGTCCAATATTTCCTTCAGGATCCTCAAAGAAATCAGATACATCATAATGAGTGGTGGAGTTCTCAGCATCATTTGAAACAAAATTTGTTTCCTTTTCTTTGTCGTTCTTTTTCAAAGATGCCTGGTAAAGATCGACTAGGTGCCTTGGGGTACGACAGGTACGTGACCAATGGCCCTTTCCACCACAGCGGAAACACTTCTCCTCGGTTGATTTATTCTGCCCGATATTCCTTTCTTTATCCCACTTCTGGTGAGATCCTCTCTTTTGAACATAATTCTTTTTCCTTCCATAATTTTTCTTATTATTAAAACCTTGCTATTTACCTCTTCTGGGGTAATTTGCCCCATTTGTAAAATAAAAGATATATATAAAATAAAGATGTATAAATAGAAGACTCTAGTATTAAAATAATTAGCTCAATAATAATTTATATATATATAATAAAATTATATGTTGTAATGTGTATATATATACAAAGATAGAAAGAAGTATTAAAAATAAAGAGAGAGAGAATTGCATATTTTTATTGTTACTATCTCAATATAATAAAGATGATTAATATTGCTATTAATATTATATACAAAGAGTAATAAAAAAGAGAATTTAGAATACTAATAAAATAAAAGAAGAGAAAGAATTGTAGTAGAAATATAAAGAGAAGAGTATTTGATTGCAACATAAAAGAAAAGTATTCGTAAGAAGTGAGAGAGAGATGATTTGTTTACTGCCTTTTACTGTCTATATATTTGCATCAATTCATGCCTATTTATAGGCGTACAAAAGTAGTGTTAATTAATTTCATTCAGTATTGAAAAGTGAATTCTTATCAGTAGTGAAAAGAGTGAACCGCCCATTAAATGGGCATCCACATAATCACGCTTATCTTAACAGAAACCACGAAAATAATAATAATAAGTAATAATAATAATAGCAATAGTAATGTTAATAATAATAATAATAATAAATAATTTAAATTTTACCTATTAAAATAAATTTTAATAAATAATTTAAACTAATAGAATAAATTATAATTAAATTAAATTTTAATAATTATAAAATTTTATTTAATTATTTTTGTTAAAAATAAATTTTTTAAAAACAAAATCTCAATATAATATAATAACTTATAAATAACTAATTATTTAATTTTTAAAAATTTAGGATGTTATAGCAGAAGTCTATGGAAATTCAAATTCAACAAGCAATTCAGCGACATATTCACTAACAACAGAGCACAAATTCAATTTCACAGACTCAGTTCACAATTCAACAAGTCCAAATTGTGCAATTTATGAAGAACATGTAAGAACTCCTCATAATTCTAGAAAAATTGCTACGCTCTCAAATAGAACAGCAACTTACCAGAAATTGCATATGCAAAATTCGAAGAACACCTGGATCTACATTTGACGCATTTGGAGGAAACAATTCTGGCCGAGGAATAAGTTGCCGTCCAGGGCGGCGGAGCAGCAGTGGAGGGGTTGAATCTCCCACCGCCAAAGCCACCATACTCGTTTACAAAGGCGGGCGTTGGCCGGGCGACAGTAAACAGCGCTGACGAAGCTGCAGTTCTACATAAAGGCAGTGGCGCCGAGGTCGGCGCCGTCGCAAAAGAGGAAGGAGAGGACACCGTGCATGATGGAGGCGGCTGGATCCAGAGCGGTGAGGACGGCGTCGTGAGTGGTTCCACGGGTGTGCTTCGCGGCGGCGTTGTCACGACGCGAGGAGCACCGAACGGTCATGTGGAGGCAGCGGTGAGTTTCGACGGCGATCTTTGCGGAGGTTGGTTTTGTCGTGCTTCTTCGATTGTTTCCAAGCCACCACTACTGACGGCGGCGGTCTTTCCCTAGGAGCGCGACGATGAGACTAGAATAGAGCAATGGGACACGGTGGTAGTGGAGGGTGCGCATGGGGCAATCAACGGACGGTGAAAATCGCGGCGGCCGACGTGCTCCATGGTCGGTGGGAGTCGTGGGAGACACAAGAAAGAAGGGGGTTTATGGGTAATGCACAAGGGGATTAAAGAAGGTGAAACGACGTCGTTTTAGTGCGTGGGGACTAATATGTCTTCTTTTCAAAAGTTACAGGCCACGTGTCATCCAGTAACGGGCAGGTCAGCACCATGTTTGCCACGTCAGAGTTTTTTGTCGGGTCCAACGGAGGGATAAATTTGTCTACATTTTGGAGGGGTCAAGGACATGAATGTATTTTTCGTTTCTTAAAGACGAAAATATCTGCAGAAAAAAGTAGGGACTTATTTGTCCTTTTTTCTAAAATTTATTATTATTTATTAATAAAACATTAATATGATAAAATTGAGTGATAATAGTAAAAGAAGAGATAACTCTCAACCAAAAAAAAAAAAAAAACTGCAGCAATATTTATCCTCTCCCAGGAAGAAAGGCGATATTAAATTATTTATGTTGAAGTGAAACCCCACCGCCAAACTCATTCCAACCGCAATGGGAAGACCATCTTCCACAATCGAAGTCCCTAATGAACGACGCCGATTCGACCATCGCCGCACCACTCCTGATTCCGACCACTCCGACGGTTACCGCCGCAGCCGCCGCCGCCGAAGCCCTAGCTATGACTCTTACGACCGCAACCGGGACCGCCGCCGTGATCGCCGCCGATCAACTTCACCTGAGCGTAGAAGCCCTAGGCCTACCGCCTACAACGACGGACTTCCTAACGGCGACGTCCTACCGAAGAAATTCGGCCGTCGTAGCGGCGGCTCGTACCTAGACCGTGACCGCCGCCCGGATTCTGATTCTGACGAGGAGCTGAAAGGATTGAGCTTCGAGGAGTACCGGAGGCTGAAGAGGCAGAAGATGCGAAAGTCGCTGAAGCATTGCATCTGGAACGTCACGCCGAGCCCTCCTAGGCGCGAGAACGAACAAGAATCGGAGGAAGAAAGAGCTGAAGAGATCACTGTGAAATTTGGTGTTGAAAAAGGCGATTCGAGCGACAAGGAGGTTAAACCTAGCGAAAAATCCAAATCTGAACCAAAATCGGAGAAATTTTCCGAGTCGGAAGCTGAATCAGATGACTCGCGTTCGAGGAAAAAGAGGAGGAGGGTTTCTGGTTTGAAACGCAGGAGAAGATCGAATAGCGATAGTGAATCCGAGGAAAATGAATCCGATTCAGAGGATAGTGAATCTGAATCAGACGATTCAATTTCAAGGAGGAAGAGAAAAAGAAGTTCAAAATCGAAGCATAGGAGAAGGAGAGAGTCTAATAATGATAGTGAATCAGAGGGAAGTGATGCTGAAGAAGAGGAGCGCAAAAGTAGGAGGGGTAAGAGGAAGAGTGGTAAGACCAGAGGGAACAGAAAGAAGAGAAGGTATAGTGATTCTGATGAGAGTGAAGAGAGCGAAAGCCATGATTCTGCTTCTGATTCTGACGACAGCGGAAGGAGAAAGAGGAAGCATTCTTCGCGGTCGAAGAGAAGCAGAAGAGAAAGAAGAAAACGAAGAAGTAGAAAATCTGAATCAGAAAAAGAGGTTTCTGAATCAGAAGAGGAAAAGGGTTTTGGTGATGCAAAAAACAAAGCAGTAGTTGAAGAGGTGATGAAAACAGAGGTGGATCCCGAGGCTTTGAAATTGAAGGAACTATTTGAATCTCAGAAGAAACCGGCTTTAGATAATGAACCCGCTGTAGGGCCAATGCCTTTGCCAAGGGCAGAGGGTCATATAAGTTATGGGGGAGCCCTTAGGCCCGGTGAAGGTGATGCAATTGCACAGTATGTTCAGCAAGGGAAGCGTATCCCACGAAGAGGTGAAGTGGGTCTTTCTGCAGAGGAGATTCAGAAGTTTGAGACCCTTGGTTATGTGATGAGTGGTAGCAGGCATCAGAGGATGAATGCCATTCGTATTAGGAAGGAAAACCAGGTTTATAGTGCCGAGGACAAGCGTGCTTTGGCTATGTTTAACTACGAGGAGAAGGCCAAGAGGGAGCACAAGGTTATGGCTGATCTGCAGCGGCTCGTGCAGCGCCACATTGGGCAGGATGTTGGCCCAACTCATGACCCTTTCGCTGCAAAAACCTCGGATGGTGCTGATGCTTGATTTCTTTCATGCATGGTCAGCTAGTTTTACTCTTTATCTTGTAGTTTGTTGCACTTTTAGACTATATTTTGATTGTGCTAGCTCCATGTTTTTTCACCATTTGTTGGTATGTGTAGACTTGGAGAATGAGGACAATGTTTATCCTTCTAGTGAATTTGTATGGAATTCCTTTATTGGTAGGTTATATATGTCACAATTGCAATTTTGCTTAGTATGTTACTACTACTATTGAAATGAGTTTCTTTTGATGCCTCTGATTGCTTGTTGGAGAGAATGGACTTTGTAGAGAGCGGTTACTGCATGTTAACTTTAAATTCTTCTTAGTTTTATATCGGCCTGTTTAATTTTTTTTTTTTGGTGAGTCATTTGGATTACACAATTCCAAGTTTTCCTCTGGTTTTTAACTGCTACTGCTGGTGTTATTTATGCATTTGGTTATGGTATAATAATGATATGCATTTTCTTGAACATTCTTCTCCATTGGACTCTTTAAACTCAGGACCAAAACAGTGGTATTGTTTAATAGGCATTTTCTTGACTAAATATATTGGGCAACTTAAGGTTTTCTCCTGAATTTTTAGATGTCATTAGTTCATCATAATAAACATCCGTTGTAGATTTAAATAGTTGTAAAATGTCTATTTTACCCTTATTAAAAGTCATGGTTTTTTCTTCCAAATCCCTATTCCACCCCCACCCAAATGGCTCCCTGATTTTTCCCTCATCATATTCTCCCCCTCCTCCTCCTCCCCCCCCCTCTCACCCAACAAAAAAAAATCATCTCTCCTCCTCCTCCTCCGGCATCGCAAGGATCTAGGAAGTAAGAGTTTGAGATAAAAGCTTTTCCTCTATATTGTCCCTTGTGGCATTCTTAATGCAAGCATTGTGACGGTATTGTTGCTGGGAGAACGGTCTAATAGGTAGTGGCTAGACTGGAGGTCATAAGCAGTGAGGATGTTGAAGGGCAGGAGGGGTTTGGCACCATGGAGAGTAGCACAGGGTTTGACAATTTCAGTGGTATGAAGGTGGTTGTGGCAGCAGTAGTGAAGTTTTTAGTTACATTCGGTTGTTAAATGCTATTTCTACATACTCTCTGTTGTTTTCGGTTGCTGTTGGTGGGGGCGACCAGCCGCCGGGGGTAGCGGTGTTGTGGAACAGCTGATCGGGTGGGTTTTTCTGCTGGTGCTAGTGGTGGGTTGGGAGGCAGTGGGTGTGATGGTGATGGGTGGTAAGGGGAAGGGTAGTGAGTATTTTGTACAAACGTAACTGAGAATATGAGAATTGTTTGCACATGCAGTAGGTTGATGTAACAATCAAAACTAAAGTGTGTATGTGCAAATATTAAAGTGCCACAAGAGAGGTCCCTATAGTCTAATAAATTATATAAACACATCCAGCAATGATACTTCTCCATTGATTTATTGATCAAACTGAATGAGCTCGCCATAATCTCAGTACAATGGCATAATACAGATGAACCTTCGAAATGTGTCTTGAAAGTTGAAACAAATAGTTAATATTACTTATTTCTGTTTATACTTTTTTCGAAATCTTAACGTGTCCTTAAATATATTTTGGTGACAGCTGCCAAAAGTTTATGTGCCGAAGTACAAGAATGAAGGAGAATTTTGGCTCTCAGTGTGCAACACAATTCTTTTTATTGGTATTGAGGCATGTAATAGCCATTGGGATGTTTTGGCTGAAAATGCTTCATCTGTCATATGCATCGACTATTCCGTTTCTGCGTCCCCTTCCTCTTTCGATTCTCACGTTCAGTGAATATTGCTAGAAATGGTTCTTGTTCCTTATGTTAAAATACTATCCCTCAGTGGTAAGTTAATGCCCAATAATCAATGTTGATTTTTATGGTCTTTTATTGTTATAGTTGCATGAACATATGTTATCATAATTATGCATCATCTAGTTAAGTTTAAGAGGTAATTGGGGGTGATTCTACATGTCCTGAAAATATCTTGCCAGGAATAGTTGCTGTATATGTGGCATATTTGTGTGGCATGATAGATATCATTCATGTTTTCAACAATTTAAATTACTCTATCGTATTATGCCACTTAATTAGTAAATAGTTTTAGCAAACTTTCTTGTTCGGCAGTTTTTTTCTTTCTTTTTTTGTTAGAAGCAAGATTACTGATAAGCATTACATTTTTACATGATTGTCATTGAATTGACTTGTGAAGTGTTGTAGTAGTACTCAGCAAATCTTGGTTGCCATCGGTTTTTGGCCTAGATTAGAAAACAGTAGTTGATTGACGACAAAGGTACCGAGAACTAACAATTAAAATTGCAGTCCCAAGGTCCCAGTTAGTTCTAGGCATTGATGCAGATGGAAAGTCAGCACATGGGAAGATTATGTTATCTCGCCTATAGTTTAATGATGTTGATAGGGAATTTATTTTTAACTTTTGAATGAGACTAGTGAAGGGAAGCCTTGGAGCAACGGTTGAATTGTCTGTGTGACCTTAATGTCACGGGTTCAAGCTGTGGAAACAGTCACTGATGTAAATATCAGATTAGATTGCGTACATTACACCCTTTGAGTGCGGCCTTTGTCCGGACCCTGTGTTGACGTGGGATGCTTGTGCATTGCTGCCTTTTGAATGAGACTAGTGGCTTTAATTGTTTGCACTAGACAACTAGTGCTCTTTAAATATGTTGTTTCATTGTATATCATAGATTTCTGGATAATTGACTTGGTTTGTCATTTAGGTGTCACCTCCTTGTAGTTGTTTTGGCTTCATCGATATTGTGGTTATCCTGACAATCTGTGAGTAGCTTTTGCAGTATACCATGAATGTAAAAATGAGTAAACTCCCAACTTGGTCCCGACAAACTTTGCGTTGGTAATCTCTTCTCCCACTATTGAAAAAAAAAACATATAATGTCTCCTATGTGTGTCTGTGATTTTGTAGGGGACAACTAATTTGTCACTCGGAATGTCAAATTTGTCATTTTAAATTCTGAAGGATCATCGGTCCCGTGGTTTCCGTAGTTAGAAATCTCAAGTGTACTAAAAAGTGGTGATTGACGAGATTGATCAACACACAAATTGCTATAAACCGAGTTGGGGATTTACTCGCAAAATATACGCAGTGTTTCCTTATGCTTAGGAAAGCAATTTCTCGCAGCTTCTGCTTTTAAACCGAGTTATTGTCCTTCAGCACTGCTTCGCCTTTTGTGTTCTTATGAATTTCATCTTCTTCTGCAGCGAATGAGCATAACATGTTTAACTAAGGTCACTACTCTCTTTCCATACCATCAGTTGCAACAGCAAAGCTGCATCCGGGTACTACCAGAATACCAGTGTATCATCAAATTCATGATTTTGCTGAGTTTCGAGTTGTTGGACCTTGGTGAGTGGCATGTCTGTTGT
Source organism: Arachis hypogaea (assembly GCF_003086295.3). NCBI lineage: Eukaryota > Viridiplantae > Streptophyta > Magnoliopsida > Fabales > Fabaceae > Arachis > Arachis hypogaea. The sequence goes on from NC_092055.1 coordinate 134,885,011, forward strand.
TTTCTTTGAAATTGGCAGGATTGAGAAATGCTTGTAATGGGTATGGAAAAATTTTGATGAGTAATTATTACCTACCCTTGATTGTCAGATGTTACATTGAAAAGAATGACATGACTAATTAACTTTGTAATGAAAACATGGTATAAGAAAACTTGTGAAAATGTTAAAGTAGCATTTGAGAGTGAGATTTGTTAACCAAAGTATTTCAACCTAATAAGATGGTAGCTTATATTGCCAAACCAAATTGATTCTTTGTTGTAGATGCTTGCACATTACTACATTAGTTACTGTTTGGAAACAATACATAACAGAAGGATTATTGCCATGATTTTTTTTTTTTTTTGGTATTTATTACCATGAATTGTGATTTCTAAAACCTTTGAAAATATAAGGAGTGCATATTGTCATTCTTAAATTGATAATATTACTCCTGATTTAGAGATGTTATTTTGCAAGATAAAGTACATCTACAAAAAATCACCAAATAAAAAAGGAAGTACATCTACAAAGAGATTTTATTAAATTGAGATTTGGGAGTAATACTATTCACTTCTAAAATACAATATTGCTAAAATCTAAAAGTTTTAAGTAAAAGTTAAGTTTTATTTGTGGTTCCGGGGATTGCAAGGATATTCTAGAGTCGTAAACTAAATAAGATACAAAAGCAATGGCTAAATCTAGCATCTAATTTCTCAAATAGTATTGATCATTTGATTATTTAATATCACTTCCAATGACTTATAAATATTTTATATAGAATTATATATAATAATATAAAATTTAATTTTAATATATTATCAATATAAAGTAATTTTATATATATATTCAATTAAATAACTTCATATCAGTAAAAATAATTATTTTATTACATAAATAATTATTTAAAAAAATAAATATAATTAAATATATCGTATAAAATGTTTTAATCTATCAGTCCATTAAAATTAAATTCAATAACATAACGTAAAGTAGACAGTGAAACTTTGTTGGCATTAATCTAAACTTGAGACATGAAATAGGTGAATCGCTCAAGTTGAAATAAGTTATGTATTCTTGAGCCGATTTCGTAAGAAACTTAAATACTTGAAAGATGAAAATATTTTAGTCTTCTAGAGCCGATTTCGTACACAATATAAACTCCCAAGTGAGATAGAGACAATAGAATTCTTAAAGGCCTTCCACATGGCAAAAGGGCATTGGAAGCATTTTAACTTTTATTTATCGGAGTCTCGCTTTTTATATTTATATGAATAGTTAGAAATTTATTTATGATGAAATCATATAAAACAGATGAGAAGATATATTCCCAATTATTACCTTTCATGTAAGACTTTTGATATTTTAAGTATTAAATTAGTTATTTGTATATAATATATATTAAAATATAAAATATATATTAAAAATATGGTAATTTACATAAATAAAATTATTGAAGGAAAACGTTATGCAAATATAATATTGACAAATTCTAGACGCAAATGCAACAAATGCAATTGTATGTAATCCGCTACATTCTGTAGTGGAATCCAGATACACGTAATCCGCTATATCCTTTGGTTGAGAGCATACATAACATAAACTGCTAGATCCTGTAGCAGTTTATGACCAATTTTGTGAAAACATAATCCGCTACACCTTGTAGCGGATTATGAGAAGAGTAGCTTATTATATAAACTTGTGTAATAGTAACAATCAATGTAGCAAAACGAACGAATTGGTACAAAATGTAATCGTCATTTGTAATAAATCGTACGACCAATATAATTTTACATACTCAAAATTTTCATGATTTCTATATTTTAATTTTTTAAATTTTCTCTTTTATGTTTCAGTATTTTTTATTACCAACAATGATATGTTTTTCACTTGTATATGATTTTTTATCTATTCAAATTAAAAAAAATAACTTGACATATTTAAATTTATAAGTATTCAATTGTACTCCATTATATTTTTTTTTTCACTTTTTTTTTACGTTTCTTTTATACTTTGTTAATTAATTAAAAAATATATAAATTTTAGATATATTAATCTTAGGATATATTAATAGGTCTCGTACGAGCTACTACTAGTAGAATAGAGTTAATCCTAATGGTTGTTGATGACAACATCGAAAATAATCTTGGATTTATTTTTGTTTTTGTTTCTTTATTTTTCTGTTTTTTTATTAATTATTTTTTCTCTTTGTTGCTCCACTTAGTTGTGTTGAGCTCATTTCTTTAAAAAAAAATTTACTTTATGCCTATTCATGTGTAAATGTTGCAGCATTAAAAATCCTGCTAAATGTCATCACCCCTACTTATTACAGAGATAAGATATTCTTTGGTTCTTTAAAAAAAAAATCAAACTTAATAAATAAAATTATTACATATTTTTAAAGTTAATATAGACTAATAGCCTTATATATTAATTAATATCTACATTTTAAAAACTATTATAATATTTTAAATTTTAAATTTAAAAACACCTAATCTTTATTGTAATATTTTTAAATTTTAAAAGTTATTTTATTAAACGCATTTATTGTTATTTGTGTTTATTAAAAATTATTTTTAATTTAATTTATCAAATACATATGCCTACAACTTTTAAAAAACTAGTTTTTAAAAGTTAGCTTTTACAATAATGTATTTTTGCAAATGACCATTACATTTTGTATCAATTCGTTTATTTTGCTACATTGGTTGTTACTATTACACAGGTTTATATAATAAGCCACCATCCTCATAATCCGCTACAGTGTGTAGCAGATTATGTTTTCACAAAATTTGGTCATAAATCGCTACAGGATGTAACGGTTTATGTTATGCATGTTCTCAACGTAATTCGCGAGAGAGTATAGCAGATTACGTGCATCTGGGTTTCGCTACAGGATTCCTGTAGCGGATTACATACAATTGCATTTATTGTATTTGCGTTTGGAGTTTGTCAATGTTGTATTTGCGTAATGTTTCCTTCAATCATTTTATTTATGTAAATTGTCCTTAAAAATATATAAAATAATAAATATATTTATACACAGGTATAGTAGATTGAGTTTTTGTATATACATTATTTTTTTTATGAATTTTTTTCTCATCCTAATAACCAACTAATTAATTATTAGTCATTCTTTGCAAAGCTAGATGAAGTATATTCCATTATGCTGGAAATTGATTCTAAAAGATAAAATAAAAAATGGCAGCATCAGAGCCTTGAGAAAAACCTTAAATATATGCCACTGACTAATTTATTATCATGATGCTTAGCTTGTTTGGTGATCAAGCTTCTAATCAATATTTTAAGAAGATAAACAGAAAAAGTCGTTTTCTTTGAGGTAGTTAATATCTAAGGATGATCATAGATATTAAATAAACTGCCAAAAGGCAAAATTTGTAAGTATTTGAAGTTCTCTGTCTCTTTCTTTGGTGTTACCATTTGCTTCATTTTATTTATATCTTTTTGTTTCTTCTATTGACCTTTATATTCTTTCTTCTTAGATTACTTTTTATTCCATTTTCTTCTATTGTCTTTAATTCATCATTGTAAAATTATTGGTGTGTCAAAAATTATCATACTAAATTCTTGCAATGCCGATTCATTTACAACTTGAACTTTCTTATTTTTTTTTCTAAGTCTAACTTTTATTTTTTATAATTCATATAAAGTAAAACATATTTTGTGTAGAGTTTTTCAATAGAAAATTAAATATGCTTTTATCATTCAAGAAATTCTCAAGGGAAAAAAAAAGTCTCATATTTATATCTTTGCAAGAAAAAGTTGCACAAAAGTGTGAAATTTGGTAGATACATAAATTGCAGGTAAATATATTTACATTAACATCGTTTAATCTAAAATATAAAAAAATAAAACTTTAATTTTTGCTAATAACTCTTGCATTAATACCTCAGCTTAGTGTTTATATATATATATATATATATTTGTTTCTCTTTTACTTCTTCTTCTTCTTGGTTTTTTCTTTTTTTTTTTTCTCTGTTTTCTTCTTCTTTTCTCTTTCAACACGTTTCTTTTTTCAATTTTGTTTTAAAAAAAAATTGTTTTGGTTTCATAAAATTTATGTATTAATTTAAGGTCATATTTTTTTATTATTTGACAATACTTATTAAATTTAAAACTAAAAACAAAAAATTAAAATGGGATCAGATTACAATTATTAATAAAAAGTTTAATTTTAATTTTAACTATATTGTTAAAGTGTTGTCAAAATTTTATAATTACTATAATTCCAGAATTAATAGCCATCTTAGCATTTACTATGTACATACTATAAAGGAAAACCCACCAAAAATGCACTCAAATAATTTTGTCACTGATGAAAATATATTCAAATTTTGTTATCGATAAAAATACGACAAAAATGTCCAACATTAAATATGTATTTTCAAAAAATATTTTAGAAATTGAATTTTGATGCGGTTTTTTGCAACTATGATTAAAAAATATTTTTATCCTAAAAATTTAGTAATTTTTCGTTAAGTATATATATTTTTTTTGTGATTTTTTGTCAAAAACCAATAATATTTTTAAAAAATCACAAAAAATCACAAAATTTTAAGAATAATAATATCTCATTTTTCTAATCATGCCTGCAAAAAATCGCATCAAAATTCAATCTCTAAAGTATTTTTTGAGAAATACATATTTAATATTGGATATTTTTGTCGCGTTTTTTAAATTATTTGAGGGCATTTTTGTCGATAACAAAATTTGAATGCATTTTTGTCAGCGATAAAATTATTCAACTGTATTTTTAGTAGCTTATCCTACTATAAAACTCTAGAATGAACCTACACTAAAGTGAATCCTTGACAAATATTTTTTGTTCCTAAAATTTGTCAAAAATTTTAAAAATATTTTTAAATTTTATTTTATTTTAAATTTGTCTCTAAAATTTTCATTTTATATCAAATATACTCATGATAACCAAATTTTTAAAAATTTAAAACTAATCCAGCAATCATTTTATAAAAATAAATACAAGAAAATCAGATAATTTCATAAATATATATTTTAAATTATATTATTTAAAATATAATTAAAAAAAATATTTGTTTCTTATTTTTATTGATTACTCTACGCATAGTCAATGAAAATAATTTTAATGGATGAAAAAAGTTCTCATTTTATTTTATTTTTATTAAATAAAAATTCAATCATGCAATAAAATTATATTTACTTATAATATTTATTTATATATTATTTATTTATGGATCAATCAACTTATTTTATTAACAAATAAAATGATTTTATTTCATAACTCATATATTGAATTATATTTTAAATAATATAATTAAAAATATTTAAAGTTATAAATATATTTTAAAATTAATTATTTTCTTTTTCTCTAATTTCAAGGATATAAATTATATTCTCTCTTTAATTTTAAACACATTAATTACACATAATTTCATTTTAATTTTTGTAGTCTAATTCTAACTACTTATTTAAATCTAATATCTATAATTAAATCCTTTCATTTTTCATATAAAAATATCTTTTTTATTATATATATATATATATACCTCGACTCACCGAGTGACCACCACCAACCAAAATGTATCCCAATGCAACAACACCAAAATGACCAACATCAAACCTGTAATATAATTGTATACCCATTCAAAGTTTTTTTTTTCTTTTTTTTTAGTGAGCAAAAGGAGACTTTTTTTTTTTAATTAGGAGTGAAACTTGAATCCGCGATCTTTAAGTGGGTACGAAGAAATTATGCCATTTAAACTATAATTCGAAAGGATTTTTACTGTCACATAAATTTCAATATATATTTAATTAGATATGAAAAATAATAACACCTAAGACTTAGCTTGAAAATGATAATCAGAGTTGATGTAAGAGAACTCTTAACAAATAACATAAAGGCCTAATTTGTATGTATCTGCATGTCTTCTTTTTGTTTTTTTAGTAAAAATAATATACCATCAATAAAATAAAACTTCTGTATTTCTACAGGTTTATTTCAACCCTAATTAATAAAACTATATGAAAAATGGAATTGGTCAAGTTCTAAAACGGTCAAACCTAAGTCATTTTTTGAGTAGTAGAATCATTCATGGTTGAATTCAAGTAAAATGGAGACAAGTTATTTCATAAAAGCCTTCCACTTGGCACAATAATAGGGGGGAAGCTATGCCAAATGACCAAATTCATTTGAATAAATGCATAATAAAATTATATATATATATATATATATATATATACATGCATGCTTATTAATGGAGAGTGATGTTGGGTTTAATTTTTTTTTTTTTAAATGTGTAAAGTGTAATTTTGTTTTATATGTGTGTCATGGTAAACAATATAATCACAACTTGAATATATGAAAGTAATTAACATGATGGGATATTGAAGTGTAAATTAAAAGTCTTTACACTATATATATTGTGTTTTTTTTTTTTTTTTGGAACCATGTATGTTATCATTATAGGTTAGTTTAGAAACTACTTTTAAAATATTTTGATATTATAATTTTAAATATGTTAATCGATTTTGGTAATTTCTATTAAAGTACAAACGATTTTATAATTTAAATTATGTTATGATATTATTTTATGTTTTTTATTAGTTTATTATTAACTAGGTTGATTATATGCAAAAAGTTATATTTTTAAAAAAATAAATGTTCACTGTAGTAATTTCAAAAGCACAAATAAAATGAGCAATAGTCACTGTTATTAATAATGAAGTACACTTCTTTTTTAAGCATTTGCATTAAATACATTCAATATAACATGATTATATCAAAATGTTTATAATAAAACATATTTCTTAGCTAGTAAAATCAATCTACAATTCTTAAATTTTTTGTATAAAGTGTTTATAACTGAATCTCTAGAAACAAATATTTGTAAAGAACTTGTCAGCGAAAATAAAATATTCTAATGTCATCGTATGTGTTATATATATTTGTTGAATTAATCAGTTAATATTTAAAATATTTTGTTCTCATCTATCGACAGATGTTTTTTAATTATTTTACAAATTCAATGTTTTATATCTTTAATTTTAGTCTTCTACATCTCATGAGATAAAAACCTACAAATTTAGGAATTATATCATGATATTGTATTAAAGTGTAATACCTCTTAATTAATTTGCCATCAATAATGCCAAGAAAAATTAAACATGGTAACATATAATTATTTAATTATTATTTATGACAATTCATTTTTGCTTTTAATTAAGAATATATGAAATACATGAAAGCTAAGTTGTGGGGAACTGCTGATTTCTGATATTAATTAATGGAGGGGTTATGCACTTATGCCTTCATTTATTTCTTACTTACATCACGCTGATGATTATACTTTTTGGTGATTGAGGCTTGAGATCAAATAAAAAATACAGATTAAAAAAATAGTATATATGATATAATAGTACTAGAGTTAATTTGGGTTGGTCTAGTTAGCTCACTAGTCTACTTAAGTAAGTGTCAAGGGTTTAAATCTCGTCTTATAGACGCAGCAAGTCAGCAACTCATTAACCACGTAGAATTTGATATTTTTATCAAATTTATAATTAGTTCTTTATATTTTTTTCTTACATTATTTTTAATTTTATAATTAGATATTTTTTAGTAAAAAAAAATTAGACTTAATTGATTATTTTTTTGTAAATCAAAGATATTCATAATTAAAAATCTAATTAGATCTTTAACTGTATATATTTTTGGAGAAATATTCTATTAATTTTAACGAATTTGACATAAAAAGACTTAATTATAAAATTAAAAATAGCAAAAATATTTGATAACAAAAAAAAATTAACCAAAAATAATCAGAATTTATCTTATTTAATATTTATTAATTATTATAATAAAATTAATAAATATTAAATAAGACAAATTCTAATTTTTTTTTGTCAATCTAATATTATTATAAAAATAATATAAAAATTAAAAAATATATAAAGATTTAATTAAAAATTTAATAAAATTATAAAAATTAACCGGATAATTAAATCTATTTTTAATTTATATCTAAGGGATGTTTGATTAAATAAAATTAAATAAATAAACAGCTTAAAGGCAAAATTTGTCAGTATGTGAAGGACTATGTCTCTTTTATTCTTTTTTCATTGGCAAATTTATTTGTAGTAGACTTTCCAACTATATGCAATTGCTTTCATTTCTTAAATAATGTTTGTTTCTTCCTTTGACTTTCATTTTGATTGCTATACTTTAACAATTTCAATTTTTCGCTGAGACTATATTTTCACAAAAACAGGAAAATCAATTGTTATTAGGAAAAGGAGAGAGAGAAAGAATAGTATAAGTTTTGTATTATGTTATCTAATTTAATCCATCATGATAGATTATCGGTTAAATAATTGGTAAAAAAATAATTATTTTTGCTGATATGATAATACTTAAATAAATGATTTTATATATACAAATTAAAAATTTAATTTACATTCACATTGTCATATGTAATTAAATTAAATATAACTATATTTAGTTATATTTTGAATTTTCCAAAACCAATAGACATGTTTAGAAAGTGGTTATTTTTTAGATAAAATACCCTTTTGTTTTTAATTAGTTACACAAGGTTAAAACTTTTCTTTCATTATTACTTCAAATGCCACTATTCTCAAATAATATATTAAAAAAAATTCAAAAATTGAAATTAATATTTAAATTGATCTTAAAATTTGTCTCAAAATTTAAATAGATCTTTAAAATTTTAATTATCTTAATTTAAATCTTGAATTTTTATCTCGTAATTTATGTTAGTCTCTCAAATATTCCTGTTAATACTATGTTGACGTGACATGCTAATATTCCTAAGAAATTGTTCATAAGAAATTCCTGTCAATATTTATATAATGAATTTAAATATTATAGTTTGACCGAGTGATTAAGACTTAAGAACTGCATAATTAATTATACATATATGTAAGAAAAATTAAAAATAAAAAGGAGGCTGCCCCAAATAAACAATAATTGGTGGCAGTGGTGTTAGTTAGTTAATATCGATGTCATCATAAAATTAATGCAAACAGCTTAAAGGCCAAATTTGTCTTATCTGCAGGTCATTGTAACATTTATTTATTTATTTATTTATTTTAAAAACAAATAATTGGTTTGCGTCTATTTTCAAGTAACAATGCTTGTATGATTATTTTCTTCTTATTATGAATAGGTCACATCATTCCCCTTTATGTTATTAGTTATTACATTAATATTACTAATTTTTCTTTGTTTCTTTTTGGGAATATATAGGCTTTTTTTTTTTTAACTTTAACCTTTCTCCTTTGTTTTTATTCAGGCAACATTTATTCCAAGAAAGTCAAAGCAAATGAAATGAACCCAAATGTAAAGAAATTTGTTCAATTTTCATGAATATATATCATTTCTTTCCGTAGTGTTAAATGGGTTTAAATAATTTAGTCCATTTTTTGCACAAGGAAAATACAGGATTATTATATGTATAAATTAAAGATTGCAATTGAAATGAGGTATATATTCATTTTAATAATTTATTTTTTTTAATGTATTTATGAAGAGCGACAACAATAATTCACAATGAAACGATTCTTAAGTTGGGCCAGAAATGTCACAATCTTATGACGAAAATCCCATAAATAGTTTGTACAATAAGGATACCATACGATAACATAAATTATTGATCAATCAAAGGTTGATGACGACATAACAAAAAGTTTTTGAAGAAAATAATATTTAATTAATTTTTTAATTAGGTTGGACTTGGCATGTTGTTCATGGTGGGTGGTGGGAAGCATTGAAGGAATCGTTTTTCTTGAACTACATCATCAAAGACGAACACAAAATATTAGTTACCATTTTGTGTAATATATGGTTAATTAGATGAGAATGCAATACCTTGTTGATGGGCTTGAAAGAGACTTATTTTATTTCTATCTATTATTAATAAGATAATATTATAAATTTTACTGGTTTGGTTTAATTTAAGAGTTTAATTTTGATACACTGACAATGTAAAACGTTTTATATAGTCATGTAATCACAATCGTTATATTGAATAATCGTGATCAATATATAAGGTAGTTATTTTTACTAAAGTAATGTTATATGATTAGATGTACGTATAAAACGATTTTCACTCAAAATTATATTCTTGATTTAAAGAGACTTATATTAGATTTTTCAGTAATTTCTTTTTTACAAAAATACTTCATGTATATTTAATTTCAAACACTTATACTCAAATATGAAGAATATTCTCTATTCTTTTAATGTATATTAGTGTAAATATATACTCATTTTCTATATTTTAATAATAAATAGTCAATGTCGGCTGCTATTTAGGTATACATGTAACATTTATTATTTTTTTTATTATTCCTAAATTTTAAATCTAAGACATTCTGTTAAAATGTTAAAATTCTAATCCTACAATGGTTATCAAATATCTTTTAACTTGGGTGTTTTGTTACCACTATTCTAATAACATTAATTGAAACTTTTTAAAATAATAAATTTTGAGTGAAGAAATAATATAAAAAAGGTTTAATTACTCTGTTAGTCTTATAGTTTTATGAAATTTTCAATTAGGTCTCTATACTTTTTTTTCTTTTTAATTGGGTCTTTGCACTAAATTTTTTTTTAATTAAGTCCCTGTTAGTAGTAATTGACTTAATTTTATAGGGACCCAACTAAAAAAAAGAATTGGTATAAGGACCTAAATAAAAGGAAAAAAAAAGTGTAGGGACCCAATTAAAAAAAAATTAGTGCAATGACTCAATTAAAAGGAAAAAAAGTATAGAGACCTAATTGAAAATTTCGCGAAACTATAGGGACCAATAGAGTAATTAAACCTATAAAAAATTACTAATTCATTGAGAACCATTAGATGTTTCTGCCATAAAAAAGTAAAAAAAAAAAAAATATCGAGTACTTTTAGAATATTGATTTACAAAATCCTTATAAGGATATAGTTGGTAAAATTTTTCACAAATAAATTTAGTGAGTAAAATTATCTCCGGCGGCCAAACATACTCTCATGGAAGATTTGTTTGGTAATGTGAAAAGAATCCAAGGTTCAATTATATAAGCCAAAATGATAGAGAGTATTGCCAAGATTTTATTTATATCTTCAGTAAATATTTGTTTTTTACTTCATTCTTTTCTCTTAACCATACATATTAATATCGAACTATAAAGTCCATAAAAGTACCAACAAATTTAGTATAGATAATCACAATTACCGATCAATTGTAATTAAATGGTTCAAAATTGAGATATCAACTTTAGCTTGTAATGCATTCTAGTTTGTAGCACATAGATTTTGGCTATTCAGTTGTTTCATTTGGTGTTTTTATTGATAAATCATGAGAATCCATTTTGTCTCTCATTCATGCCTTGTGGATAGTGGCAAGTAACTAAAAACTATGGGCAGGACATGAAACATAAAATTACAAAATCAATAAATCATGGATCATAGATTACACATGAGATTGATCACATGGTATAACAAGTAACTTGATCTCTTAATCAAAGATTAGTCCGCTTAATCAAGTGTCAGGAGTTTGAATCCTGCCTTATGCATGTAATAACCCATTGACTAGCGGTAAACCTTTAAATGGAGTTTCGATCCACGACGGATTAGTCTTTAGTTTGTCGGGTTAGGAGATACCGTACGAAAGTAAAAAAAAAAAAATATCAATTTTAGTTACTAATATTTGGAAAGTCTTAATTTTGTTTTTAATATTTGAAACGTTTTATTTTTATTCTAAACTTATTTTGTCTTACTTTAATTTTTTTTTGGTCAAAATTAAAATTTTTTATTCTAAAAATATTTTTTCTTCCATTATGATTTTCTTCTAATTAACAGCAAAATATTAATTGTAGTGATCATGATGATGGTTCTAGTAATTTGGGAGTGAACGTAGGAAAAAAAAAATAGAAAGAAAATAGTATACTATTTTTGAAAGAAAAAGTTTTAACTTTAATCAAATGATGAAAATAAAGATAAAAATAAATCATTTAAACGTTAGGAACTAAAATAAAACTTAACTAAAATATTATGGAATAAATTAAATAATACTTTATTGCACATAACTTCAATTAGGACTGGAAAAAAAAAATCAACCACATATAATTAGTTTGTATCATATAGAAAGCTTGAATGAACTTAAGCTTAAGTTATGTATGTTGAGGCATGGAACATGATGTTCTCAAATAAGATCACATTAACTAACACAAATCTATGTGCAATTTTTGCCCCATTGCCCAAGTCAGAAAAACTAGTTTCACCAATTACAAAGTCTTGAGACTCCGCCAAATGTTTGGATATGAAAACCAATATCTTAAGAAGAAAACAAATACATGAAAACTAATCTAATCACTGTGACTTGGTCAGCACCAAAACCATAAAATAAACTTAATTTAATTGATCACTCACTAATCACTATTCCAATCCCCACATATAAAAAGCTTTAGCCAGCTCATTTTGCAAATCATAGCAACCAAGCTTTTAGTACCTTCCAACATTCTATAATCTTTCAACTTTCAATTCCCTCAAAAACTTTCAAATAAACACAACTTTAGAGGCTACAAGTTACAACCAAAAAAGAAAAAGTTTTAGTACTTTTTTAATGGCAAGGAAGAGAAAGAGCATTGAAGTAGTGGAAGAGGGGAACATAATTGAGGGAAGTTTGGGATGGGAGGAGATGGTGAAGCAAGCTGCAGTGCTTGGTGGAGCGAGGAGGGCGAGGAAGCGCTACGTTGGCGTCCGGCAGAGGCCGTCTGGAAGATGGGTGGCCGAGATTAAAGACACAATTCAGAAGATAAGAGTCTGGCTCGGAACCTTCGACACTGCAGAAGAAGCTGCCAGAGCTTATGACGAGGCGGCGTGCCTTCTTCGTGGCGCCAACACAAGAACAAACTTCTGGCCTTGTTCTCAATCCTCCACAAGCCCTGCTCTGTCTTCAAAGATCACAAATCTGCTCCTTCAAAGGCTTAAGGAAAGGAACAACACTTGTTCTGCTTCGAATTCTGTTCTTATCAATCAAGAAATTCAACAAGTGGAGGCATGCGGAGGGACTAATTCACCAGAATTCTCAATTGATCAATTCAATGACCTCCTCAATGAGGAAGATTACGGCGCAAGCAACACCGAATTCGTCGACAACGCTGCACGGATTGATTACATCACAAGCAGCTTTGAGTCTTGCTTGGCCGACAACAACAACAGCACGGATTACAAGCCGGCGAGCGACGACGACAGCGAAGGAGAAAGCTCGGATTTCGGCCTCCAAAGCTATGCAGATTTCGCGTTTCTTGACAACATCTCTGCGCCGCCGAGCAGCTATTACTCGCCGTTCGAGATGGCGCAGGAGATGGATGAAGCAGTGGAAGCAGAGAACTACGGCATACCTGAGTGCTTGAAGAGAATGAAGTATGAGAGAAAGTTCTCAGCTTCACTCTATGCCTTCAATGGAATACCTGAATGCTTGAAGTTGAAACTTGAATCAGGGAACATAAAGGGTAGAACCGGAATTTCCATGGCTGACCAATTGACAAGCCTTCAAATGGCTTGTAACAAAAACAAACAAGAGAAGAAGATTGATGATGACAAAGAAGAAGAAAATATTGATCAACCAATGCCAATTGACATGAATTCCTCTTCTTCTTCTTCGTCGTCGTCGTCAAGTATTGTTGATGCAGAACTCTTGTTTTGGAGCTCACTAGATCTTTCACCTATTTACACAAAATCTTTCCCCTATTTGAATTGTTAACTTGCTGGAAAAGGAAAATGGATCAATGAGTTTGTAATAGTCATAATTTAATTTTAAGTAACTTATACTTTGGTTTTCCATATATCTATTTCACTAATGGCAATCTTGATGGAGTTACAGTGGGTGCTTTACTCAACTAAGATTTTAATTTTGCTCACTTTTATGTGTTGTAACATCAGATTTTGTATTAACATATAAATTGTATTTTCAATTCATTAAAATAGTTAAATCGATATTTTATTTTTATTTATTACTCATTACATAATATTGCATCATAAAATACTTTTGAACTATGTGTGATAAATAGTTTACTTTTATTTATTTATTTTTAATTTTAATACTTGAATTATGCAGAAATAAAATAAATTAATTATATATATATATATATATATAAAACTATTTAATAAAAAAAATCTTTAAAATTCAGCTTAAATCTAATTGTAAATACATTATACATTTTAGTGTTTGAAAGACTTCATCATCTAATACATATATTTAACAAAGTTAAATACTATAGCGCAAGAATGAATGTAATGCAAATATGAATATAATGTTTCAATAATTAAAAATAACATCTATTTTTTTCATGAATCATGATATCATGTATTTTTAACATTATTATTATAGCTAAATAATATTAAAAATATAAATGGTTGAAGAAAAAAGTGATATATAGATGACAAAAATAATATTCAATTGATAAACATAGTTAGATCAAAAATAGAAAAAAAAAAGCATTGAAAAACATTATAGATTATAGTGTTTAGGCGTTCATCACCCAGCATATAGTGAGCAAACTGTTTAGCAAACTGAAATAAAGAATTATGATTATCAACCAAATTTTTCAAATAATTATGTAAAATATTAGCAAAGATAGAAGAGAAAGAGTGAGAGGCATAAGATTATATGAGAGGAGATAAAGAAGATGTGTGAAGTGAATGTTAATTTATATAGTAGACATGAATAGAAGTGAGAATAAAAAAAGAGAATAAATTTAATTTTATTAATCAATTTATATCTATCAAAGAAAAATAATATTACTACTAACGGTATAGAGTAACTTACATAAAAATAAAGAGTAAAAAAAATAAAATAACAGATAAGATTAAACATTACATAAGAAGAATAAAAAATAATGTGATGATAGAAAAACTATAAAATGACAATTTCACTAAAATGTTTATGTCACAATATTAAAAATTATTTAATATGTCAAGAGTTTATTGTATTATTATTTATTTTTTTATACATTATAAATAAATTGATAGATAGATAGATAAAAATATTTTCATAAAATGAATTTTTTTTTTTTTTTACCAAATAAGATATGCAATATTAGAATTTAGACTATTCATATGAATTAACATTAAGTCACCAAAAAAAATATGAATTAACATTTTTTATACTATATTTTTTTATAGAATTAAATAATTTTAGTGTGTAAAATTATAAGATTAATGTTAGATTAATTATATAAATGCTATTATCTATATAATAGTATAAATGGAGTTTTAAGATAGATGTGTTTTTTTTTTTTTTATGTTTGATGCAATAGATGACATAACAATTTGATATGAAACGTAAAACCTTGTGTTATTTATTCACTATAACACTACTTTGGATTTCTTTTATATTATGATAGATAGATGGATAAAATCCTTAAGTTAGAAACAAACTTGACTAGTGATTCTTTCAGTTTGAGCAATTTCGCATCTTGGAAAATTAATTCACGTCAAGTATTAGACCAAACTATAAGTAAAACCTTTCCATTGAAAAATCCATGAAAATTCACTCGACCATGTTTAGCATGAATTTTTATCATTGATTGGATACTTTCGTGGGCCCAAAAAATGGACCAACGGAAGATGAAAACCAACACTTGGAATGGTTATGTTATATCAAGTGAATTTTCCAATTGGAAAGATCCATTCTCAAACCATACTTAATTTATCACAAGACAGCATTAGAAAAAAAAAACACAAACCAACCAAATAGCTTTGAAACCTTTGACGGGGAGCGGGGGCAAAAGGCTAAGCATGAAAAGGCCTAGACAAAAACACAAACCCCTCTGCTTCCAAGCTAACAGCAGCAGTCATTTACAACAACTAGGTTCAATACCATAAATAGTCATGTCTGTTGGGGGTATTGTTAGTTCTTCAACATGACCCCAAGATTCCATGGGATTGAAGAAACTCAATTCACCATGAAAATGGATGACATAGTCATAGTAATACGCCATGATTAAGG